>NW_024582694.1:261770-273397 GCF_018398535.1 Haplochromis burtoni | reverse complement strand
TTGTGTAAACATGATGACTTGAGAGAGGTAAAGAGGTAGAAACAAATGAGGGATAAGTAACAGAAAGTGAGACTAAATAATAAGTGTCCTAAAGAGCAGGCCTCAATTTTCACACAGGAAAGTGGGGAAGTGCTCTCCCTTTGCTTTTCTTCCCTGTCCTCTTTGCCTATTTTTCTCCAATGAATTTCCTTCTCCTCACTCTGTGTTCCCTCCTCTCTGTTTCTTCCCATCTCTTTATTCCCCCAAGGCCTACAGTTAGATCCAGACGCTTTTGTCTCTCGTTCTCTCTGTCACAACTTCAAACAGTGCCGGTGTTCAGGTCATACTGATGTGCCCGGAGCATCAGTGACTGAGCTGTCTCAGGTGAACGTCTCCCAGCGTGTCCTTGATGACACTCTCTCCCTTTCTCCCATCTCGCCGCTTCTAATTAGTGTGGTGAGCTGCGGAGGCAGTGTAGGCAGCTGAGCCACATTTACCAATCCTCAGTCTTGCTCGTACGTACAGTAACGCAGCTATTATAATGTTTGTGCAGCACTTACACATGTGAACTGGCCTTTGTTTTCACTAAATCCCTGGTTTTACACTCAGAAGAAATCAGAATGTAGTTCTTCGCCAAAGAAAGTACACCAAAGAGAGGGAGGTCCACAAGCTTTTCTTTGAATCCTCTCCTCAGGCTCAGCTTCTCAGGTAAAGTGTAACTGGATGCGGCCTGTTTGTGGAATACAAGGCACTTGACCAAGGGCCAGCACTACTCCTCCCTCACCTCCCGTCCCCTCCCTCCCTATCCTTCCCCTACCTGGGTCGGGTTACCCTTCAGCCCCCCTCCTCCCTTCCTTTCCTTGAATGGTGGCAGGTAGTCTGTTTTGCAGCCCCATCGGTGTCTGTGGATGTTGAAAAGCATGTGTCTGTATGTTTGTAGTCTACCCCATACAGGTGTTTGTGACTCTGTTTGGGCTCGTCGGCCGGGCTCCTGTAACTGTGCCCGACGCTGCTGCGCTGGCTAGTGTGACTGGGTTGGCCGAGGTACGGAGGCGGCTGTCTTTCAGCCACTGATCCCTCAGAACTACTCATCTGATCAGGCTGGATCTGCGCTTCACGGCTGCCGGGGTCACACAACCCAACCCCGGGGTCAACCAACTAATTACAGACCCCTGTGTCCTCCGTCTCTGTCACCACCGGGGATATGGGGAAGGTGGGCAGGAGAGGGAAGAAGCCTGAGAGTGGTGGTGTAAAAAAAAAGACACAATATTGACTTAGACATCAAAAGGTCAACAGTGAGGATAACCAAGCAGTATATTGTTTTTTTTTCCTCTTGAAAAGAGAAGAGTGTGAGGATCTGGTTTGCAGCATCTTGGTCACACCCATCATAGCCCTCAGGCAGACACAGAAGCTTAAGACCAGAGTTGCATCATTGTATGCGGATTTATGTATCAGCCTCCCACTAACTTTTCATCTAGCTGTGTGCTAGGCTTTCTATATCTTTCCCCTTGTCTTTTTAAAACTGATTTATTGTAGCACCCTGGCATATTACCCTTATCACAGCTCCAAGTGAGACAGACTCTTCTGTTAAGAAAATTTCAGGTTTTGTGCATGATTTCTTCCACCCCGACCTTTCGCTTGCCACTATTGACTGAACTGGGATACCACACACAGGAACCAGTGAGAGCACACATGCATATACACATACAAAAAAATAAAAAATAAGCCACTATTACATTATATTAGGCTGCAGGTTCATTAATCACAAATGCGAGGGCTTCTCAGCCAACGTAGGAAATTAATCAAAAAAGGGGACATTAATCACATGCATGAACAGCAGTAGTTACACCTGTGACAATGCCATCTGATTTAAACGCGTTGCTCCAGCCTGTGTTAATGATGCCACCCAGGGCCAAGCAAAGCAACCTCTCTGCCATCACTGAAACAATAATGCACTAACTATGAAGCAATTTTCTTACATGTTGTGAAGGGTTATGCTGATGCACATTACACAGGGGTCAGTGGGTGTTGCAGCAATTACCAGGTGCAGCTTTTTCCTCACAGCTTGACCACTGAGTTTTTCACTCTGACTGTTGAAATGTCTGTTCAAATTACATTAGTCATACTTCATTTTCTCTCTCTCTCTCTCTCTCTCTCTCTCTCTCTCTCTCTCTCTCCCCCCCACGTTGTGCCCCTGACAAATAGGCTATTAAACTGAAACAAAAAAAAAACAAGTTGCTGTTGGAAAGGTTTTATTTGCAAAGATGCAAACGTTTATATAAAATACTACATGTACAGGTGTATTCTAACGCTTTAATATTGTTTATATGACAGATGCGGAAATAGGGGCAAGCGTCAAGGAAGCCCTGCATGTGTGGTTACACTGCCCTCTTTTGAATGCACTGCAGTGCACCCTCGTAATCTGCAGCAGGAGGGAAAGATAAAGAAATACAGATGTATAATTAATAGTTCAACATCTCATATAAAGGATGTCCCTTTAAAAAGAGTAGAACAGCACATGTGGCACAGCCTGATACAATGTGACTAAATCGGTAAGTAATATATCATTATTTGTTTTGTTAAACTTCTCACCTACAGCACAATCTCATGTCAAGTCAAAAGTAATGGATTACCTGTTTCTTTTTCTAATACGTTAACAAACCCATAACAAATGTAACATAATGAATCTCATGAATTAAAACATATCTCATTAATTTTAATGTTTTTTTTCTTATGCACATCTTTATTTAATAAAACAGCAAAAACTCTTGTGTAATAATATCAGTGATTATACTGATGTCAACTCAGTCCACTTTTAATATATTAGGACTATGGATGATTAAATGTTTGCATTACTCAAATAATAAGTGCTTAAAAATGTACTATCACATTAAGAAAGAAGAAAATGGTTAAGAAGATCTTGTGTTTTGAGTTCAGTGAGAGAGGCCAACCTCTAAAGTATCTATTTATAAAAGTCTTTCTAAAACTGTCAAATTAAACCTACTAATTACTAACCAAAGGAGAAAGAAAGTGAAGCTGAAGTGCTAATCAGCCTTTCATCTTTGTCTTATCTTGCTTAAATACCAGCAAAAGACATATCAAGACTTTAATCACTGTTTGTTGCAAATCATACGCCAAATTTAATAGCAAGTGTTGCAAAAAAAAAATTATATTTTTTTATAGGATGTATGAGAATCAGCTAAGAGGAAAAACAGCTCTTTCTTTTGAAAACTGGTGCTCGAGCTCAAAAAGTGCTCAAAACACCTCTATGTACACCTGTGTTTTTATTTACTGCCACATTAATGAAGCATGAGATGACCTGTAGCTTTACTTAGTTAAGGTTGGTCTAGTGCTTATAGTTCAGTGTTATATCAGTGATAATAAGGAAACAGTTACATACAGACAGTAGCTGCGATATCATTTAGAAGTCCCATCATGATTTTTTTGTCTTCTGCTGAGGCCTTTAGCGGGATCTCTGAGCTTGAAAACAAAATGCATCAGATAGGATCTCTTTTAGTTCTGATCCGTTAGCTTCTTTTCTCTGTCTCATGGCTGAGCTAGTGCCACGGCTCAAGCTGCAGTCTGGTCCAACAACACCGTTCTCTGACCCCTGCAGCCTGACAGGCAGCTCTGATAAACTCATATCACCCATGGCAGGGAAACCGAAGACCTGGCCTAATTAGCAGGCAGGACGAGTAGGATGGAGAGAGGAGAGGGAGAGAAAGGAGGGAGTAAAAGGTTGAAAATCAAAATGAGGAAGAGTTTATTAACCGAGCTGGTGGCCCTTGGTTTACTAAAGTAAACCAAGTTCATAGGATTACTAAAGTGGACTTTGGAACAAAGTGCTCTGCAGAGTTCTTAGCAACCCTCTTTTGTGGATGTTTACTGCTTTGTTCCTGATGGGTTGCTAAGCATTACAAACTAACATAAAAACACATAGATGCACTTGACACCTTCATCAGTTGACTTACCTGTCCAGGTATTCCAGTAATCCAGGCCAAGCCTTGTCAGGTGGAAGAAAGTCTATCCTGGGGCGTAGACAGCGGGAGGATAGGAGGAGGTGGGGGAGTTGCAGTAAGCCTAGCCGGTGATGGGGTGGAGGAGGGAGGGAGAGGACCAGAGACAGGGGGCAGGTAAAGGGGATCGTATTCAGGCTCCTGGGGACAGGAGGCTTGGCGTGGCACCGCACTGCCCACCCAACATCAACACTCTCAGGTTCCCTTGCTCAGATGGGCCAGATAATCACCCTCTCTCCACAGGGACCATCTGGAGGCAGGGAGGGAGGTGTGGGCCATATTTTATTTCCATAAAACATAAATTCACTCATCTTCTAGCGAGATGAAAAAGAAAAAAAAAACACTAACTCCTCTTTTCCCCACTTCCCTTTACCTGACAGCTGATTCACACAAAACATTCACACATGTGATCAAACATGTAACACCCAGCTCAGAGAGCACATTGCGCACGTGTTCACGCTCACAGCAGTGGTACCTCTCATCTCTGAGTGTTTCCAGTTTGATTGACACTCCTATCCCCGTCGAGATCAGAGGACAGCCACTGTGATTATCATCTCACCCCGGTAACCGAGACACCCCTAATCCCATAATAATCCTCCTCAGTCAGTCAGCGCAGGAGTATACTGACCTCCTGCAAGGAGAGCACAGGCACACACATCCAGCAACACTTACAGATTTTAATGAAAACAATAGACCTACATGAACTCCTGGCGACATTATTTTGTAATATTTGCAGTTTCACTGATGAACTCCATCTGCCACAAGCCGCAGATACAACACCTCACTGCTCTTTTTTTCTCATAGCGTTTTTGGCTAAAATCCCATGTGGGCACTAATAAGAGCACTATACGTTAGGCTAGGCTATGACCCACCTTTGAAACAGACATTCACCTGCTGCGTCCCATTGTCAAATACAGAATCTATTATTTGTATTTGCTGTGAGGTTTGAAAAGAAGTCAGATACAGTGCTGCAGAGTTTACGTAGAACATAGCTACAGCCTGGTAATAGCTGCACATTTTCACAGATTAAAACAAACTTTTGTTTTCAGTATCAAAAGCAGAACCAGAGTTATTCCTTATCAAAATCTGGCAGCTTACATTACACGCTATCAAACTTAACAGCTGACCATTTGGTAAGTGATTCTAGTGTATCACTAGCTTTTCTATTCTTACAGGCAACTCAAAGTGCTTAAAAAAACAAGTTTACTAGCTTATGGCCATACCACCCTGAGCACTTCTCAAAATAGTCTGGTCCTTGAAGCTAAGTAAGGTTGGCCTTAGGTAGTACTTGCTGCAAGCTTCTTGGGGTGGGTGTAGCTCAGGAGGTAGAGCTGGTCATGTACTAATCAGAAGGTTAGTGGTTCAATCCCTGGCTTCTGTTTGCATGCTGAAGTATCCTGGGGCAAGATGCTGAACCCCAAGTTGATTCATTCATCTGAGCTTTAGATAGAAAGTACTTAGGTGTAAGGAAAAAAGTGCTTGTATGAATGAGCCATGTTGTGTGAAGCACTTTGAGCGCTCAAGTAGACTAGAAAAGTGCTACATAAGAACCAGTTCACTTACCAAGTCAGATTTTAACAATATATTCATATAGTGTTGTATTCTACACACTTCAAGCACTTTATCTACCTCATACCCGTTACAAATTTAAAGTCACCACATCTTTGGAGTAGAAAGCACAGTACCCAGAGGGAACTAACACATGCACAGGGAGAAACTCCATAGAGAAAGGTCTCAGTTTTCTTTTGCACAGATAGCTATGCCGGTCAAAGTTATTTGTAAGTCATTTTGCATATATTTACAATGCATCCATAACTCATAACTGCTAATGTGTGGACCAGCAGAACCTGACCGCAACAGCATCAGATGATACGGGAAAGTACTGACATCCCAAAACATGTGAAATCCTGCCTGTAACCAGTCCACTGAGCTCACTTAGCTCTTTCTTTTATCTATTCTGTTTTTTAGATTAAGTCATTTCCTATGTGTCCGTTCAAGATTTCACGCACTGCCCTCTTAAACTCCCCTTTAAAACTGATCTGTGTAATTTCAACATATATGTAAATTAAACGACTAACTACAGAAGGCCTATCAGCCTTGTGTGATCCTGGCACACTTGGGGTAATGAACTGGTAAAATAAAGGCTTAAAAAGGCAGGAATAGGCTACCTTTGAACTTTCTGTGTGCTTCGATGTTTTAAATTGTGTGACAAACATTAATTATCATAATAACTGGTATAGCTTCGTGTGTTTTCTTGTTGAGATCACCTAGCTGTTATGGCGCATAAGGCTGCCACCAAAGCGACAAATACAGTGGGGCAAAAAAGTATTTAGTCAGCCACCGATTGTGCAAGTTCCCCCACCTAAAATGATGACAGAGGTCAGTAATTTGCACCAGAGGTACACTTCAACTGTGAGAGACAGAATGTGAAAAAAAAAATCCATGAATCCACATGGTAGGATTTGTAAAGAATTTATTCGTAAATCAGGGTGGAAAATAAGTATTTGGTCAATAACAAAAATACAACTCAATACTTTGTAACATAACCTTTGTTGGCAATAACAGAGGTCAAACGTTTACTATAGGTCTTTACCAGGTTTGCACACACAGTAGCTGGTATTTTGGCCCATTCCTCCATGCAGATCTTCTCGAGAGCAGTGATGTTTTGGGGCTGTCGCCGAGCAACACGGACTTTCAACTCCCGCCACAGATTTTCTATGGGGTTGAGGTCTGGAGACTGGCTAGGCCACTCCAGGACTTTCAAATGCTTCTTACGGAGCCACTCCTTTGTTGCCCGGGCGGTGTGTTTTGGATCATTGTCATGTTGGAAGACCCAGCCTCGTTTCATCTTCAAAGTTCTCACTGATGGAAGGAGGTTTTGGCTCAAAATCTCACGATACATGGCCCCATTCATTCTGTCCTTAACACGGATCAGTCGTCCTGTCCCCTTGGCAGAAAAACAGCCCCATAGCATGATGTTTCCACCCCCATGCTTCACAGTAGGTATGGTGTTCTTGGGATGCAACTCAGTATTCTTCTTCCTCCAAACACGACGAGTTGAGTTTATACCAAAAAGTTCTACTTTGGTTTCATCTGACCACATGACATTCTCCCAATCCTCTGCTGTATCATCCATGTGCTCTCTGGCAAACTTCAGACGGGCCTGGACATGCACTGGCTTCAGCAGCGGAACACGTCTGGCACTGCGGATTTGATTCCCTGCCGTTGTAGTGTGTTACTGATGGTGACCTTTGTTACTTTGGTCCCAGCTCTCTGCAGGTCATTCACCAGGTCCCCCCGTGTGGTTCTGGGATCTTTGCTCACCGTTCTCATGATCATTTGACCCCACGGGATGAGATCTTGCGTGGAGCCCCAGATCGAGGGAGATTATCAGTGGTCTTGTATGTCTTCCATTTTCTGATGATTGCTCCCACAGTTGATTTTTTCACACCAAGCTGCTTGCCTATTGTAGATTCACTCTTCCCAGTCTGGTGCAGGTCTACAATACTTTTCCTGGTGTCCTTCGAAAGCTCTTTGGTCTTGGCCATGGCGGAGTTTGGAGTCTGACTGTTTGAGGCTGTGGACAGGTGTCTTTTATACAGATGATGAGTTCAAACAGGTGCCATTCATACAGGTAACGAGTGGGGGACAGAAAAGCTTCTTACAGAAGACGTTACAGGTCTGTGAGAGCCAGAGATTTTCCATGTTTGAGGTGACCAAATACTTATTTTCCACCCTATTTACGAATAAATTCTTTACAAATCCTACCATGTGGATTCATGGATTTTTTTTTCACATTCTGTCTCTCACAGTTGAAGTGTACCTCTGGTGCAAATTACTGACCTCTGTCATCATTTTAAGTGGGGGAACTTGCACAATCGGTGGCTGACTAAATACTTTTTTGCCCCACTGTAAATGGGATGCATATTTTTGTGCTGCATTTTTTTGTGACGCAAAGGATGAAAAGATGATGTTTTAAACCAAAGAAACATTTTTTCAGAGCTGACACGAAATATTAAAATTTGAATACATGAAGGATCAGCTCTGAAATTTTTTATTGCCGCATCTCCGTCCTACCTCCCTATCTCTCCTGTTCTTCTTTTTTCATTTTTGGCAGGTTTCCTGTGTTTTTCTGTATATTCCCTCTGTATAGTCACAGAGTACATGCATGTTCTGTGAGGCTGCTCAAGTCAGTCACTGTGAAGTAACCACAGCCTTGAAGAAGTGGAGTGATGGCTTATTCGTGTTCTTGAAGCCATGACTGCAGTGAGATGTGCACAGCAGGGCGTCTGGAAGTCAATGCATGTCACTGTTTAACAAGCTGTTACAGCACTGTCCTATAGACAGGAAAAACTGAAGACAGGACAAAGAAAGTCTCTGCAAGTCAGCGTATGTGTGTGCGGTTATGGTAATAACACATACAGGCTTGTGTGTCCCCTTTAATTTGCTAACATAGCAAGTTGAATGGGCACACACCCTATGCACACACAGCAGGGGGTCCAAATGGGTCATTATTTCACATCCTTAGAAGAAATTGGTTGTTCTGCTTTAAATTTCTCCTTTTTGATGGCAAGGTGTACCTCGGTGACTCACTGGACATCCAGATATAGAAAATATCCTACAATTACATTTGACAATATGGATTTCTAGTGAATTTTAAATTCTTTTATTGCTGACAACCATGTGGGCATGATTTCCATAAGTTTTTTTAAATAAATTTAACAGCTTCTTGTAAGTACAAGGTTTCTTTTAAGGTTTCAACAAGTTATTACACAAACAGATTCGGCAGTAAAGCTGATTGATGGCAGAAATATGCAAAATATGTCCTACAATGGTGTGAGTCCTTACTGTTTTTCTCCTTGTACTTTTTCTCCTCATTTAGTTCATGACAATCAAACAAATGTCTCCCGATTCAAAAGCGGAATTAGTGATTAGTTTAGAGTCAGCTCTGCTTCTCAATAATCCACCAGATCATAATTTCTGAACAAATATTACTCAAAGAACTCACATTTAATTATATCCAGAAGGGTTGCCATCACTGTCTGAAACAGATTTTTTTTCCTTTGCCAGTTTTCACTGCAGGTCTCATCTCAAAACATTGACTATTAACCGAAGTGATCAACATGTATTCTATTTTTTTTTATGTTATTTGAAGAACTGATTTAAAACACGAGTCATGATTATGATTGTATATAATGCCAAAGCCCTCCTTTATTTATTTATTTATTTTACAAATCATGTAACTGAGCAACAGATGGCACCAATAATGCCGAAGTGGCAAGAAAGCTTTTGGCCTAAATAACACTTGGTAATAATGATTTGAAGGAGGCACTGATGAACAAGGACAACAATCCAGCCAAGCATATGTCACCAGTAAAAAAAACATAAACACACAGATTACATGTTTCATGTAATCATATAGCCTTACCAGATGTTACAGCTCATTTTACTGATCAAACTGTTGCCATGTCACGCAGGCTTTGGGGAGCTTTTACCACAGAAAATGACTCTTAATTACACCTATTATGCTTTTAGCCATTCTCTGTCATGTATATGTTACTGTTAGTGAGCTAGAAATGACACTTAAAGGTCCCCTTTAAGTTTCACCTGGCTAGAAATAAGGTTTTGGCACATGCTCTTGCAACTAAATTGTGATTAAGGTGATTTTGATATATAGTTAATAAATTTAAGTTGGATTTTTGAATGCTAAACTATAGCAGAAATACATTTGCAAAACTGCAGTCTTCTCCCCTCTTACTGTCATTTCGTGAAACACCTTCAAGAGAAAAGATTGTTGCAATTTTTAAATGCATTTTTGTTGTTTATATTCAAGGCAAAATTAGATCTGAAGAGATGTTATTTGGCCACTCTGATTGATTTAAGATGATACTACCATTTCTCAGCTTCAAGAAAGGCTTTTATTGTTGACAAAGTTTCATAGTTTATGCTCAGTGAATGGCCTGTAAGGTATTCAGCTGCTTCTTTTTCAATCACATTGTCTCTAAAATGCTGAAATTTCCAAACAGCCTTTTTGGGTTATTGCCTGTTTCATTAAATACCAGCTCAGTTTAAGGTTGATCATTTTCACTGGCTGGTATTCTTCTTCTTGTCACCTCAATCATCTGTAACCCGTAGCTGCTGTTCAACTGACACTTTGCACATTAAATGTAACTTATTGTTCAGTAAATGCTGTTTGTTTGCTGGTTGAAGCCCCCTGTGCCAGCATACTGAGACATATTTTGGCACCGTGTGTAGAGTAGCCCCTTTTTTGCTGCATAAAGCAGCATGTTTTCAGCCACAGTTCATATAACTTGTGACATATTTAAGATATGTGAAAAATACACCTGTCAATGTCTTTAAATTAACATACTACAAGTTGCGCGCTCCCCTTCTCCTCTTTCTATCTTTGCGTGGCGGGTAAAAGCACAAACAGACGCACTTTGGGAAAAAGTGTGCACCGGCTCTCTAACGCCACAGGATATCGCATTTTTATGACTGGTCTCAGTGGTGTAACTACAGAACACATCCGTCTCTTCGGCATTAGCGTGATAGATGTATTTTTCATGCTGCCATTAGGGTTGAAGCAGTATGCTGTGCAAGGCTTGTGTATGCTAATGTGCCCTCTCACACCTGCAGTTTCCAATTACCCCTGAGGAATGGAGCCAAGACTCGGTTTGCAGCCACCAGCAATAATATGAGTAATGGCAAAATTGCACAAGTCCTTTTGTAGAAAATTGGAGGTGTGGGGGGGAAGAATGAGAGAGAAATCATTCGGGGGGGCAAGAAGTAAGAAAGGGAAAGACAGGTGGAAGCAGAAAGAGAATAAGAAAGTGTGACGAAGACAGGGGTTTAACTTTATTTTTTGCCTCCAGTTTTCTTTCACTCTTTACTGATGTCCCCACTTTGAACAACATCCGTCTGTCTTAGACTGCGAGGCTTATCGAGTTCAGCTGCTTTCCTCAGATCAGATCTGATCACGCCGAGTGAGATAAATAAACGTGTGAGATGAAGTAGAAATGTGACTCCACACATCCTCAGTCGTCTGTGCTCAGGTTCCTAACTGATTTTTTTTTCTCTCTCTCTGTCTCGTACACTGTCAAGACTGGAGACACTCTGAGCAAACTATGTTTTCTCTTTCTTCTGCTCTCTTTGCTCGATGCACGCAGAGCCAATTATGCTGATTAGATATTTGTTATGACCACGTGAGCGGGAGCGAGCGAGAGACTTGATAGACCTATTTTCAGTGCATTGAGGCTGCTCATAGCTTGTGTGTATTAGGATCCTTGTGGCTGCTGGCCTTGATAACACAGGGTGGGAAATCAATCACAGTATTTGACAGCCAAGTGGGGAGCCCCACCCCCTTATGTTGCTATCCCTCCCTCCCATTTCTCTCCGTGTCTTGTCAGCCTCTTATAGGGAATAGTCTACGCACACACCTATGCCATATGCCTCTGCGGACATTTACACCCACGAATAAGCAAACAGGAAGCACCTGGCAACACCGTGGCAGGATTAGAGAGTTGTAAGAGTTGGTTACGATGAGGAACACATGTTGAGGTCAATGTCTCACTGACTGTATGATATTGCTCCAAACGCTGTTCGTCTTCTTAAACTCTCTATTTTCTTCTCTTT
>NW_024582694.1:177798-261748 GCF_018398535.1 Haplochromis burtoni | reverse complement strand
TTTCCATTCACAACCCCCTCTTTCTGCTCTTCATATATCCACGTGTGTGTGTGTGTGTGTGTGTGTGTGTGTGTGTGTGTGTGTGTGTGTGTGTGTGCGCGCGCGAGTGCGCGCGCGCGCAAACTGAATGTGTTTAAGGGGTGAGGAGGGGGGCACCAATTCCGTAGAGAGGACTTGGCAGTGGCTTTTCTCCCTCTCGCTTCATTGCTTCGGTCCTTCCCAAATCCTATTTCACGGTGCCAAGCATCCGTTCCCTGGGATCTCACAGCTCCCATCTCCAGACGCAGGTTTAAGCCCCTCTCTTGGCACCCAGACCGGGCATGGAGAGAAGGCATGTGACGCGCATCAGCACCGCCAGAGACACAAACACACCTATTATTTTGTTTTGCTCAGAGGGGCACTGGCGTCCTGCGGCGCGCACCGTGCGCACTGACACGATCTCAGTGTCGCAAGCCGCATTAACCACATTCATTAACCTCTGACACGAGTCGAGAGGTCACACAGAAACCCGAAAGCTGATTCACTTGTTCATTTACCGACTCACCCGAGCAATCACTCGCACACCAAACACACTCTAAAACTCATTCAGTCAAGTCACAGCACATCAGCCTGATGTTGCTGACACCGTGGAAGCTTCATGAATGAACGAACGGCTGACAAAAGACTATAGACCTAATTGTTACCTTCTGTTAATTTGCTCTCCCATGATACAGGGTTAACTCGTGCTTCAACGGCCCTCCAATTACAGCTAATCAAAGCAATTAATTAGCTACCAAATTACCTGAATCTGCACCAGCAGCGCCGTGGGGCAGATATAAGCGTGTTGCACGTTGAGGCATCTAATGTGCTTTTGCACGGCGACCCCTAGATGGCACCATATACCAGCGTTTCCTGAGTGCTCATGCTGAAGCTCTCCAGCTAACCTTCACCAGCCAATCTATTAAGCTTTTGATTTTCCCAAATAACCATAGTGGATCTGTGGTAAACATTCACTGTCAAAGCTCATAATGCACCGACATAAACTGATCTTAATCCAGTCTTCATTCCCTTATGAATGTCATATTTTGTGTTGAAAACAAATTAGATACTTACAACTGAAGCTTTACAAACACTTTTTATATTTATTTAAACGAATCACAGAATTGCAATCAACATTATAAGTTTAAGGCCTGCATACCTAAAATAATGTATTATTGTTGTTCTAATTAAAATACTTATCCTTGCACCGCTTTTGAGAAGAGACTTATGTCTCAGACAAAGATCCAGCCATTTCTCACAGATTGTTTAATGTCCAGTGTCAGCAAACCAATAGAACAAATTCACATCTACAGCATAATAGTATCCAGTGCTGACAACAGTGCATTGTCAGCTGCTTGTAATGTAACAAGAGCACCAATGATCAAACAACACACATAAAAAAGTTATGTAAAAATGTTTTCTATAAATATTTTAGTAGTTTGGCTACCCTACTGCATGTCAGCATATGGAAACTCGATGACTTACAGTATTTTTTGAATATTTAGCCAGCTATCTTCAGTTAGAAGCACTTATGAAACACCTTTAAACCACAAAGCCTTTAATCACACCCATCTTAGTGTTTTCATAGCATTTATCAACTTTGTAAATGATGCACTACGTGTACAAAAGTACTGGGCCACATTTCTTTATCTTTGAATTCAGGTGTTTGCACTCCCAATGCCACGTGTGTAAAATCAAGCACTTGCATTTAACATTTACAAATATTTGTGAAAAAATCGGTTGCACTAAAGAGCTCACCAAATTTTGGCTTGATTTAGACTTCTTACTGTAATACGATAAAATATTTTCCTTCTTACATACTACACGATCAACTGGAAGCAGTTTTAATGCAAGGTGAATGTAAGGAAACCACAGCAACTCAGTCACAAAGTGGTAGATCACACAAAGTGTGTAAAAGTCGCCTTAATGACTCCAGCACTCCAAACCTCCTATTGCATTAACATCAGCACACAAACAGTGTACTGGGAGCTTCTGGCATGGTTTCAGTGGCTGAGCAGCTCATAGGTGTATAATGTAGGCTGCCAGTAATTTTGTCCATATGTCAATACATAATAACTTTGTTATTATGGCGATTAAAAACACGAAAGTACACAGTGAAACTTTGTAATGAGATCAGACAACAAGAATTCGACCAGAGCTCGTGTACTGGAATAATTAGATCCTCTGTAATTTGAAAACAGTAAACAGTTATCACTTCATGAACTACTGATACTGATACTAGAACCTTCTGCTAGAAGGACTCACAAGATTAGCTGCTATTACAAGACCAACAAATATTTTTACTTTAGCAGAAAAAGATTCCTGGCAAACCTGCTGTAATTCAAATGAATCAATCAACGTGACTATGGATCATATCATCATACTTCATGATTAATTAGTATTAAAACATGATAAAAAGATACTGACATGGCAACTACTGAATGTACTATAGTGTAAAGATTGCTATATGATACAAGCATGCCTTATACTGAGCAATCTGAGCTCTTGAGCCTGTAGGAAAAGTTAATTGTTAAAGAGTTTCTGCCCACAACAGCCTGATGGCAACAGAGAAGTAACCCACTGCCCCATATGCTGCTGTCTTTCACCCACACAGAAGACAGAAGGAAGAAATGAACAATGACCTAGTTCTTCCTCTCAGAGGGAACAGTTACAGCCAGTGAACTATGTGATGATATCAGCAACAACAGCAGAAATATTATCATATGCTGCTAATTTTGGTACATTTTTTGGCCCATTTACTTTAGAAATTAAGGCCAGTTACAAACAAAAACAACAGATCCAGCCAGATGTGCTATTCGGAGAATGATTTTTGGTTTTCATTCATTCCTCCTGTTATAATAAGGGTATAGTGTGTGAACATGAAAACATTGTTTTATCAGTCAGGAATCCCTCTGTTAGCCTTATAGCACACATTACAGTGCATACACTACAGTATTTTATACCTCCCGTGGGGACATTCATAAGCTAGCTTAAACCCTTGTTATCAATGAGGTTTTTGTGGGAAAACAAAGGTGAAAAGAGGCAAGAAGGAATACTTCAATCACATAACAATGGCGTTACACATGCATATAATTGTCACAGCCGATAAAGACAGAAGACTGTGTAATTTGCATGCCGAGGTGGGCTCGTCATCAGCCATTAAGTGCCCTGAGGGATGTAAACAGCCACATTAAACATTAGCAGGTCAGACATGAAAGTGCTGGATCCCTGCATTATTAATAGCGTCACTGCTAATTGAAAGTCATAATTCCACAAATAAAAGCATCTGGGGAAGACATCATGTGTTTCTGCCCTGCTGCCAGATTTATGCCCTCAGATGGATGTGGAGCTAATTTTAGATTTTAGGTTTCTACTTCATCATATTATTTCTGCATACACCTGTAGGTTTGTGTGCTTTAGAGCTGGCTGATTTCTGCTGGGTTGTCTGCAGATTTTGTATTTGTGTGTGTTCTAGTGTACTTCTGATTTATTTGTTATTGAGCTATTAAAAACATGAAGTAAGAACACTGTTCCCTCTGGCACATTTGAGCAATTATTTCTGGAAAGTTAGGTCAGGGTTGCTGACATCCTTTTAGATCACAGGCCACGTGTGGCTCAGACCACCGGCTCGACCAGTAAAACCATTGCATAAACATAACAAGGTTGTTCTCCCATCGAGTCGTTTCCTGATTTATTTTGTTATCGCTGGTCTTTGGGCATTCCTGTGAGTTTTATTTGCTGTTTTTGTTCATTTTCCTTGTGTGATTGTTCAGATCACCCTTGCTAGTGTCGCTTGTGTTTTGTCTGCCACAGCAGTCATCAGCCTCGTCTGTATACCTGCAGTTTTCTTACCTGCTTTCCAGGGTTCCTCTCGTTTGTTCTTGTGTGTGGCCTCTGGACTGATTTGTGGACTTGTTTTGTGTTGTTTGCCTACTCCTCAATTAGATTGTTTGCCCCACTGAATGGTATCCTTCTGGAGGAAAGATTTGGATTCTGGACAACATTTGGGTCTTCTTCCTTCATGACTCATTTTTCTGAAGATTTTCTGTCCATACATATAAACACATCCTCTTGTGAACAGATAAAATAGTAAGTGGTCACAACTCCACTTACAACTCATCCATCTTACCTTTGTGTGGAATGGCTGGTCAATGAGCAATGTCTTACTGTTGTCAATAAGAGGATGGTAAAAGTGACGATACTGGGTGAAATTGAGCTTGTATGACATGATCCATTCGCAAAGAAAAACAGTGAAAAAAAATGCTTCTCTGAAACGTTTAATTTCTGTATCCAGTGTTCAGGACTGGATAATTTCGCAGACCTGGCTTTGCTGTATGTTTGGCACATCTGAATTAAATGGTCTTTTTCTGAACTTAAGCTTAATTGCTGTACTTGAAATAGCTGTAAATCTGAGATAATTGCAGATTCAAATTTTAAAAGCAATAGTCAGCCAACTTTTTCTATGGGCATTGGCTGCTTTTTCATTCATTTTCTGTCTAGTCCTTGTACCTGAGCATTTTCAGATGAATGCTCTACACATAACAGACAACCTAGCAAAGAACCAATTTTAAATGGTATGTTTACGAACTTTGTTACCAGCAGCCTATTGCAAAAACACATAATTGTTCCCATTTTTTGATGAATCTAAAGTTAACATAGTTTGAGAGGCATAAAATACTGCAGCAACAAGGTGATTCCCAAAAAGCTATCATCTGACAACCTGGCATATCTATCGTTTAAAAAAGCTGTGGAATGGAGATATGCTGACAGTGGCAACAGGTCTTATGGAGTGATGTATCCAAATTTTTAATTCAAATCATTGTAAATATGTGCGGAGGAGGTCTGGAGAGGTACAGCTGTGACCATCTACACCCATCTGTAGAACACAGTGGAGGCTCTGTCCTGGTTTGGAGAGGCGTTGCAGCCATTAGTGTTGGGTATCTTGTCAAGCCTGATGGAAAAGTACCACCAGATTTTGATCCACTGTGATATAACATCTGGAAAGTGTATGCTGCCAGTGCAGTAAAAGCATACCCAGACAGACAAATCATACAATGCAACACTATCAGTCACTGATTATGCTCCCCAGAGCCTGCACTTTAACAGTATTGAAGAATTTTGTTCTCTTGACAGAGAACAGAACAAAAGGCAGTGTCCAAAGAAGGGCTTTGAATGTCGTTCATGTCAACTATTCCAGAAGACTACTTTGAGAAATTACAAGAAAGCCTGTCTAAGATTTCAGGCTGTGTTAAAGAATTACGATGGTGATACAAAATACTGACCTTCAAGCTCATTACATTTGTGCAAAATCTGTTATTGCCTTATATACTACATTTCCATTAATGTTTGCACATTTGTGCATGTCAAAAAGTTTGCACAGCACTCTGTAATAAGCACTTGAAATATGCCATAAGTAAATTCCATTTTCCTGCATAACAGTCTACTAATGGAGAGGAGCAGCTGCTTATTTTATATGTACATTTTTACGTGATTGCAGTTTGAATGTATGAATTTTAGTAGAGTATTTTCTAATTTTGATTATGCCTATTTACTTATTTATTTAAGTAAGCATTTCTTTCCACCTGAATGGTCCATCTTTAAAACAGACTGACCTAAAGTTGTCCAGGTCTAACAGGCTTAATCGTGCTGTGATCTCAGGACGTGGGGTTTATGATGTTGGACCTGTGCTCGTTTTCTTCCCTCTCGTGCTTCTGCATGTGGATGTCGCTCGTTCGGTGCAGCATTCAATATAACATCCCGGGAGACGCCAGACATGCCATTGCGCACGCGCAGCGTAGTCATCTGACAGATGAGCGCTTTGGACGTTTCGCAGCACCGCTACATCGAGGGCCACCGCTGGGAACACAGAGCAGGACACAGACTCCACGAGGGACCGTCTCCTGCAAGAATAAAAGAACTCGTCACACGGAGAGCACCCTGCAAGAACACCCGCGGGTTTGGAGGTTTGCAAGCGCTGAAAATTCAGTGTAAAATGTAGCCAGCAGCGCTGGTGAGGGGTCGTTGTAATTTCTCGGGGGCTGCATGGCTCTTCCCAGGGATGCCATGAAAATCAGAGCAGCCGAGTGACTGAGAGACCGCTGCTCCTCGTTATCGCAGACACGCGGCGGCGACGGTGGAGGAGGTGAGCGATGGATCCTCGTGGAAAGATCTACACGAGGTAGCGCTTACGAAGATCCATCCAGGGAGAGCTGAACGTCTCTGTCGCGCAGTGTAGCCGTGTAAAGGATGGATTTCAGCCTGCTCCGGAATATCATCAGCAGATACGTAAGGCCCCCAGTGTGTCTGTCAACACTGTCACACAAGTGTAGCTCGGTGACTGGAAGTGCTCTGATACACGTTTTCATGGCTTTGGTTTTTGCACCTAAAACCGTGTTGCGTGTACATTTGCTCAGAGGGTTTGTGTGAGAGTGATAAATAACTTCCTGCAATAATACACATTTGACTCTAGCTGTTTTATTTTGTTTTGTTTTTTTGGCACAGGCCGGTGGCTGTGGGCTTTGCGATGTTTTTGTGGAGCTGAATGGAGAATGTTCCAGTAGCTACAGATGCAGTGATGACTGGTGAATGTGTAGAATTAAAGAAAAAATGCATGCATGCATACTAAACTTCCTCGTGGCTGGGACTCAAAAGAAGTGAGAGGCCGTGCCTTACACCTCTAGCTTGATAGAAGTTGCTCAGGTTAAGTTAATGAGGTTCTAAGAAAGGCGAGGCCATCAAAGCTTCAACATTTATCTCTAATGAGCAATCAGGTCTGCTTGTGAGCAGGAAATATCCACACAGTAATGATTGCAAGCTGTAATAATATTACTGGTTAGTCTGGTCTCAGTCTCTGTCATCAACAGCCACTGATTATCTATCCGGACATGAGGCAGCTGGTCGGTGGGAGCCTGAATTAGAGGAGAAAAAAAAATGACTATTAGGAACCTGCTTTGACAGGCCCAGTGATGCTCATCAGACTGTGTACCTATAGAGCATTGGTAAATCTGCTACCGTCTGTGGCCCTTTCCCGTGACCTTAAATCTGGCTCAGGTGCAGTGACGTGTATCGAGTTATCTTTCTCATCATTCAAGCCTGTTTCGTACCCCTTGGTGTCTATGTGTGTGCACATGTGCGCGAAGCAGGCCAGCGACAGTGTGCGTGGAGCTTGACTGATGTTTCAGCAGGGCTAATATCAGGGGAAATCAGATCTGGGAGGGAGGTCATCATCATTACGATCCCTCGCTCTTTTTTCCAATTGCATCCTGCAATATTAAATAGACACGCAATTAATCACAAATTAAATCCTCTGCATATTGATTTGCAACTGGAGGGATGGATGATGACTGCCTTGGCACCTATTAGTTGTGTATCACCTTCTATTAACCCTGCCGTATTATAACAGATGCTCGGGTAATGAGGGTGCGTAGTAGAACAAACCTTACATCCTTACATGAGATGAGGACAGGGTCCAAACCTTTTTTATTTAGTCCAGATGGAGCCAAGTACACCCAAGTTGAGGTTGCTGCCCAAATGTAGCCGGCCCTCTAATTATTTATCAGTGTTGTTTAAAAAAAGACTGTGCATGTTCTTTGGCCGTTAGAGGATGCAAATTTGATTTAGCCCACTTTAATCCACAGGGCAGGTTTTTGAGCCATTGCTTTTGCAACTAGTTTCCTTATTTTTACTGTCATCAATTCAGGATTTCTTGCTTGAAGCATTTCTGCTACTCTGCTCTTTGAGCTTCCTGGTTTTTCTGGACAGCATTGCAATGCCATATATGTGTAACCTAGTTTTGTTAGAGATTAAAAAAAAAAATACAAATTTTCATTGTTGTTTCAGGTGTCTTTGTTTCAACAGAGAGTCATTAAAAACTATAAAATCACTGAAACATGTTGGCAGTTGGTCAGTGACGCTACAAAGTATTGTAGATGCCTCAAAACAATATTGCTCATTGCTTTAATAGTTCAGATCTGTTGCATACGCCTTTATAATTAGATGAAAACTCGGAATGCACTGCATTCAGCCATGCTCGTTCACCTCTTCCCTGGCTGAAAAATTGCGGATGAATTGAGCCTGTGCACCATGGCAAACAATATCGGGAAAGAAAACTGTGGTGTCATGAGATTTTGTGGTGCGTGACGTTTAAATGGGACATTTTTGTTGTGTAACAACTTAAGTCTGTTAAAACTTTTTTATTTTTATTTTTTGCGTAAAAGAATGGCTGAGCCCTCATGCATTGAGATATAGAGGCTGATAGGTGCATGAGTGTGCACACAGACTTCTTCTGGTATGTTAGCAGTCGTTGCAGGAAGAGATTTTATTATAATTAAATTTATCTGTAAAAGGACCACCTGTGCTCTGAGTGTGTGTGTTATGTGTGTTCTCGATCTCTGCTCCCCTTCCTCTTCAGCGCCCTTTTCTCATCTGGTAATAATAGAGATGGAGTGATGCCTTAGACTGTTGCAAACTGTGAGAACTGCATGAGGTCATAATCTGTATAAGATAGTGCTTGTGTGTATGGGGCTGGACTTATTAGAAATAGCTGATGCCATGTAATAGCATAATTATGTCCTCCTGCTTTTAACTTCCACAACAGTCTCTCAGGGTCTCAATATTTGAAACCGTATCTGCTTTATTGCTACTGCACTGTGCTGTATATAGCTGTAATTTACCCTTGCCCCCCTGCTATCCTAACCCTCTTCTATCTTATCTCTAAATGTAAACTGTTATTCATGCTGAGACCTCTCACAAAATCAGCAGATAAAAAGAGAAAGGCCAGCGATGTTTCCCTTTTGATTAAAAAGGTGCCAGCAGCACCTTGCGCGCTGAAGGGCTTAAGAAGGGTTTCAAGCAACTTTACAGCCCTTTGAGTCCTGACTGGTGTTGAAAGGCAGAACACAGCCTGCTAGATTACTGTTTGCCACATCACTGCTACAAACAGTTAAGGGCAGTCTATTCCTGTCTGCTGCACCCTTTGGAGACGGGGCACTGGTGGAGCAATGGCAGCTGTAGGTGACAAAAACACACAGGATTTGTGTTTGGGGTTGAGCTTTGCCCGCTGATCTGTGTGCATATCAGAGGAAGCAGTCACACATCTTTTGTGCTGGCAAATAAGACTGATTTTTTTAATTATTATTTTTTTTGATTCTCGCAGCATGACCCGAAGACAACGTTTTCTTTATGACACACCATTTCCAGCCTGTATTATCGTCTCAGTGTTAAACGCAGACAAAATGAGAGGGTTTTTTTTTTTTTGGATGCAGATTAGGGTGGCAGGAGGAAAAGGAGAGAGGAGAGGGAGAGGAGAAGTAGCACAGCTGGATTAAAGACTTATGTAACTGTTGGATCACAGCGAGCTGAAGTGGGAGAGGAAGCTGGGACAACAGCGGAATACAAATGTTGTCATGTTAAAGTAATCAGCTCATATTTATCCTTTGATAATGTTGCCGGTGTTTGTGTTATGAGGTATCCGGTGGCTCTTTAATGCTTTTGAAATACTGTGCGCGGGCTGAAGGGTCACCATTCCCTTTTTTGCTTGTTTGTTTGCGCCTGTATAATTATTTGTCCCAAACACAATTTTTAATGAATGATTAGAATCCCTAAATGCCCATATTGTCCTTAGGAGCCATGTTCTCTCCCTATTTTACCACTTCCTTTTTCATTTCACTTTATACCCCCCAAAAATAAATTTGATAAACAACAGAGTCTAATAAGTCTCATTAAACCAAATTAAAAAACACCAAGAGGATACTGTGGATATTTTCTGGGACACTAATCCAGTCTCATAATCACTTGACTAATGTTGTATCAGAGCATTAAATTGAGGAAAAAATCTTACATGTTCGATCTGCAGCCATTATAATGAAGCCTCTGTGATCTGTCTCTTTGCCTAATGAACCTGCAGACATGCTGTAGAAGTCTCTGCGTACTGTATTGCTGTGGCGATCAGTGACTAATGAGTGTCTTTTTTTTTTTATCAAGATCCTCAGGCTCCTTTTTCTTATCCGTGTTCAGTGCGACAACAGACTTCAAAGCCTCTGTTAATAGGTTATTGCATTTGTTTTAGTGTTACCACCCCAAATTTACACAGAATTACTTGCTTTGCTCATTAGAGTGCAACAGAGTCCATTAGATGGCTAATATCGATGGGTTACAGCAGCAGTAAAATTAAAAGTTGAATCGTGCCAATTAAACTAAAGAAATGCACCAGGTGATGAGAGACAGTTATGCATGGAGTCACTGTAGCATCCACATAATACTCAAAGATAACATTTCTGAGGCTCTGTAGCAATATATATTTTAAAATGAGCTAAAATTGCTTAATAATATGGTCGCTAGCTTCTGTTTTGAATAAAGCTAAACAGCATCACGTCCTGCTCTGGAGTTGTGTACGTTGTCCATTCTATGTTAGCATGAGGAGTTCATTAAGGTAAGGCTTGCTCAGAGGAATTTGATCTGTCGGTTAATGAAGGATCACTGCTAAACATGCTGCGTGCAGCACAGCATGACTCGGCAGTGGAGGAAGTATGAGACATGACCATATAATCAAGCCAGTTAATGGCGTATGTCTTTTATTGCCCCTCTCTAGTAGAAAGGCACCGCATCACAGAGGTGGCATAGATGGCACTGCTGGGGTCGAGTTGGCGTTTTCGTAATGAAAATGTATGCATTCATGGTGCCATTAAGTGCTTATGGAGCAAAGCCTGTGTGAATGGTAGGCACATTATTACACAATGCTAGATCTGGAAATACTCTCATGGCTTTCTAAAGCAGCATTTCGAATTATAAACAAATGGCAAAGCACCTACCTAATAGGAGTGCTTCACACAGTGCAGAAACATAAAAGGGAAAGTTGTAGTGGTGGTTTCTTTAATTTAATTTTTTATTCTTTGCTGTAATAAAGTATATCCTGTCATTGTTGATGATTGATGGTGATGTAAGACCCGTCGCTCTGCTGGTTGGGGTTGTTAATAAAGACAAAGCCTCCATGTCCTGCTACCAGCCACCAAGCCACTTTGTCTGTTGGAGCAGCAGAGTGAAGAGGGAGCTGTGGGACGCGGGTTGATACGGATCAGTGAGGATTAATGATCAGATAACTGCACACCACAATGCAATCTCTCTGCGTCTTCCTCCATCCCTCTCCCACAGTCACGCTGTCATAATGTGACACTCGCTGCCAGGAGATGATGGGAACAAAGGGAGAAAACACTGCAGATAGAAATATGGGGGAGATGGATGGTGAATTCAGAGAGCTGTGGATTTGAAGAATGGTTGAACTAATGTAGAAATAGACAAAGTAAATATTTAGAATGTTTAAGATGTAAGCGAGCAATTTCATTGAAATAGCAATGACCGTTTTCCACATTTGTCCTGATTACAGTGCAAAACTTTAACCTGAACTCCCACTAATGCATAACGAATCTGAGGCTAGATTATTATAATTCCTTATAGTCGTGTTTTCCTGATAGCTTTATGGAAAGTCTCCAGTTGAACCAAAATGCTGCTGCAAGAGCACTAACAGGAAGACAGATCACATTTCTCTCTTACTGACTTCTCTTCGCTGGTTCTTTGTTAAATCCAGAATTGAATTTAAAGTCCTTCTCCTCACATTTAAAGGCCTGAGCGATCAGGGTCAGTCACGTCGTAAAGATTTCATATCACCATATTATCCACAACTGAGCACTTTGTGAGTTACCAAAAGTAGAAGGGGAGCCAGAACCTTCAACTATCAGCCTCCTCTCATGTGTGTTATCAGCTCTCAGTTTAGATTTGGAAGATAACCACCCTCATACATGATTAGACTTCCTTTTCGATCAAACCTATAGTTGGGGCTGGATCAGGTGACCCAGGCTCAGACTTTTATCTACTCCTGTAGTTTGTGTTTTGTCCTGCTTGGTGTCTTTATTGCTGTCAATTAAGGTGAAAAATACATATGGTTTATGCATTTACTTGGCCACTGAAAGGTCACTGGTTCAAAAAGCCAAACTCTGTCAAATCAAATATGTGGAACTACCCCATGTGACAAGGGACCAGCTGAAAGTAGCTTCCTCTTGTCAAATAAAGTGAACCTCCCACCAAAGGCCCTTTCTATAGCAGGAAAAACCTGCAATGCCAAATTAGAAGTATTTGGAATTTGCCCTTTTAGTTGACAGTGCTTTCTATTCTCCAGCCTCCCATTTAGATCCCCGGTTTGTCCTTTGAATGGATCACATCCTTAGCTTGATTTGATGCAAGCACTATAACAAATTGTACAAAGCCGTCCTTGGTCCAATACACTGCTCTTAATATTAAACCATCAAATGTACTGTATGGTCAGAGAGTTTGATTGTAACCAAGTTTTTTTTGTTGTTGTTGTTGTTGTTGTTGTTGTTGTTTTGGTATTAACATGAACATGAAATTCCTTTGCACATCGTGGTTATGTCGGGTATTTATAAGACGTTTAAAGTAAACAACTAAGGCTCAAGGTTAGGTGGCTTAATATTACCAGGACAGCTGTTTGATTTGGTCAGTTCCCTTTACAAAAAAAATAAATAAATGAAAGATTACTCGCACATGCTGCATCATGTCAGTGACAACTGCTTCTATTTTTGCCCTCAGCCCCACCTTCTCTCCCCGTTACTCTCCCCATACATCCTTTTCTTTGTCCTTGTTACCCTTTTTCTTCTGTAGAAATCTGTTGTTGCTGATTTCTTCCTGTTCTCTGCTTTTGCTGCTTTCGGTTTCTGCCTTACTTTGAGTTTCTTTCGGTTTCTTTCCATTTTCAGTGTTCGTCTGGGTCATGCTGCTCCCCCACCCCGTAATAGTTTGGAGGGGTCTCCAGTCGGCTGACACTGTTGGATCTGTGTCTATTTTTATCTCACTGCCAAGCGTCTGATGCCAGGATCTGGGTCTCTTTGCTTTTAAGTTTTGCAGTTAGCTATTTGGGTGTCTCATCTTGCGTTGAATTCACTGTGATGCTGCATTAACCTTCATTTGATCTTAAACTTGTTAAAACTTGTGGATTAAGTTGACAGGAAACACATTTGGGACATGTACGTGCTGTGGACTGAGCACAAATGTATTAGAAGTTGGGGGGGGGGGTTTCTCACTGACAATAATGAGCTACGTCTCTGCCAAAATGTTGAGGACGTTTGAAGCAGTGAAGCGCTACTTCCTCTAAAGTGCTTGTTCCAGAACTTTTCTGCTAATGGTCAACACTTCTGCTTTGAGCTGTGTCAGGTCGGCCGCTTTGCCAAAGTCTACGCTAACGGTGCCCACTCAGGCCAAAACATTAGGACTCGTGTAGACACAAACAGCCAAATCCTGGTCTCGTGATTCTTGTTTTGTCTCGGAGAGCTCTGTTACTGCAGTAGCTTTTAATGTGGGACATCTCTGAGAAAAAATGTGCTGCGGTGAAGTCCCACAGTGCATTCTGTTAAGCCCTGGGGATGGTTTGCATGCACGGGAACTGATGTGTATTTAATTTTTTTAAAGTCAAGCCACTGAATCAGTTGAAAATTGTAAGAGCAACAACATAGCTGTGTTTTGGACCTGTGCAGATGGAAGAGAGCAGAGGGCTGACTGCAGAATATCCTGACTGTTCTGCAGGAAGAAAAAGATAAATGACAAATCCACTCTACCGTGACTCAGAGCCGAACCCACCTACACGCATCACAAACATTAACACATCCTTCAATTTGGCTTGTCTTGTCTGAAAAGTTGTTTGTTAAAAGAAGTCACAGAAGTCGTGTAACACAGTCTTGTTTAACATTCTGTTGCAGTTTTTCATCTAGGACTCTGTTTTTCTTGATTCTAATCAAAAAAATGTATAAATACTGTTTGCAAGTATTTTTTGATTAGTTGTATATTATCTACAATAATGTATACTGGCTGCTCATATACCGGTAAACTATGCTTCCACGCTGTGAAGTCATGTTTTAAGGAGGTGCCGGTAAAATGTTGGTGTTATTCAGCTGCATCGTTTCAATTGATGTAAGCCAGATAATAGCAAGGAGGTCATTAATTGTAATCGGACACTTTGTGATATAACCCAGTAGGGCTGTTCGATATAACGATATATATTGGATGAAGATATAAAAGCATCTATTGTTTCATTTTACGCTATCGTTTGCTTCGTGGTGTTGCAAAATAAACTGTTTACGGCAATATTTTTTTCATTATTTTGATGGTCACTGTAGTGCCTATATTAATTTCTTAAAGTTCTCACTTTCTCTTATATTTAATAGAACCACACTACAGACAGACAAGCGTTTGTTTTTATGTGTTGTCGTTAGCAACAACGACGGTAAAACCACCGTGTCCGCTTGTTCCACATAAACCTTTCACAATAAAGCTCAAGATCCTGTTGAGACTTTTCAAAATAAACTGAATCGCGTAAAAGATGCAGAGTGTTTACGGATGAGAATTAAAAAAGAGCCGCCAGGTGCTAAAAAAAATAGACTTTAGACTCAAACGTTAGAACAGGCTTTTCCCCGCAGCACGCCGTGTAATAAATACTCACAAAGAAAACGGCGCCGTTACAACTTATGTCTAAAAATGTATAGTTTCATGCATCGGTTAAAACACTCAACTCCAGGTACACGAACACTTCACGCAAGTCGAGCTGCCCGAGATTTACAGAATTTATAGAAAATGTTAAATTTTTGTGATTTATATTGTTATCGGACATAGATGTCTTAATATCGGGATATGAGATTTTGGTCATATCGCACAGCCCTATAACCCAGTTTCTTGTCCCTACCTTCTATTGCTATTTATATCTGCATGTTATTTCTTTCTTCTGCAGTGTGTCGGGGAGGAGATCTGGGTGGACAGTCGGACGGTGTATATCGGGCATAAAGAACCCCCTCCAGGAGCTGAGGCGTACATCCCTCAGCGTTATCCCGACAACCGCATTGTGTCCTCCAAGGTGAGCGGTCCGCAGCCCACAAGTCACTGCTATAACACTTTTTATCATTACGCTATGTTAGTTTTATACTCAGGCAACCAAGTAATCCTGTTTTGTAGCTGTGTTTCTTTTATTTTTAAAGGATGCTTTACTTTTTTTTGTCTTTATCATTGTTTTTTGGCACAGGAACTGTTATGATGTTTGCTTTTCTTTTCTTCTAAATGCCTTGATAGTAAGTTTGCTGTTACTCTCTTCCGCAGTACACCTTCTGGAACTTCATTCCCAAGAACCTGTTTGAGCAGTTCAGAAGAATCGCTAACTTTTACTTTTTGGTCATATTTTTGGTTCAGGTGAGATTTCGGCTTTATTAATGACAATTATTTTTCTCTTTAATCTGCCTACTGTGCGAGCACTGCAGGCACTGCATGTTTGTGCACTCTCTGTAGAAGATACTGTATGTTTATGCCAGATTTCTGTCCTTGTAGAATTAGCAAATCATTTTTTTCCAAATTTTTTTGGGGGGGTTGGTTTCTTTCTTTTAAACACAGCTTCACAAGTTCTTTGGAAACAGTAATAGTGTTCTGTGTCACTCTGTGATTTCCACCCTTAATATGGATCTCTGGTTGTTTTAGAATCTGCTGATTTTACATTTGTCTGGAATTGATTCATAATTGCCAGAAGTCACAGTGGTGCTGTCTCATTATGTGGCTGTGTGCACTGTTTAATCATATGAGTGCTGAAAGCTGTTTAGACACTCCCTTATCGTTCACATATTTCAAAATAAGAGCACTCACTCATCTGAGGCTAATGCAAATTTGCAAAGTCAACGTTCTCGAATGGATTGTTGTAGTGCTCTCTCTGTACCTCAGAAGCTTTTCTTCGTCTTCTGAACTGCCACATTGTATCAAATATAGTGGCTGAATAACAATGCAAGGATGGACTAGTGATAATAGTCAGATAGTTAATAGTTCCGGTCTATTAAGGCAATTTCTCTTCCAGCAGTTGCCTTGATAGAGGAGTTTGAAACATGGCCACAGACTGGGTGCATGCATTTATTGATGATGGGGCGTGCTGAGGATGTGTTTGTAATTTATAACATTTTTTAAACTGAAATAATGACATTGCTTGCTGCATTTAATGTGTCTCTGAAACTGTAGGGGTGTATACG
The DNA here is from genome assembly GCF_018398535.1 of Haplochromis burtoni. Taxonomy (NCBI): domain Eukaryota; kingdom Metazoa; phylum Chordata; class Actinopteri; order Cichliformes; family Cichlidae; genus Haplochromis; species Haplochromis burtoni. Next base: position 245,675 of record NW_024582694.1, on the reverse strand, counting down.
CCTAAATATACTGATCATAACTATCCCAGGAGGTTAATCCTAAAGGAAAAGATCAAATTTGATCCCAAGCTTGAAGTTTTAAAAGCTCTTCACTGATGCACATTGAACAGTGCTGTTTACTTGACATCCTATCTTCTATTTGTGGCCACTTCTTCACCCCCAACCCCCCCCCCCCCCCCACTCTACGTCTTCCTCCTCCTGTTTCTTTCCCTTGCAGCTCATCATCGACACCCCCACCAGCCCAGTCACTAGTGGCCTGCCCCTCTTCTTTGTTATCACGGTCACCGCCATCAAACAGGTAGGATGCACACAAATATGCTTATATGTCCAAGAAAAATTGCCCGTGATTATCCTCTATACGCATCAACTGCTGGCCTCAAATACCCACGCACTCTCCGTTCTCCGTTGCTCTATTATCTGTATATACACATTCCACTCCCAGCAAAGGGGCATGCCATTGAATCTGTCTGCTGATGTGAGAAATATGATCATGAATGGTCTCCTCTGTTAATCACTCGAGCTGAGGATCCCGTGACTCTGGGCGATGCATCCTCTCCGTTCCGTCCCAGTACTGAGGGATGGGGTACTATCAGTGATAGATAGAGCTATTCTCGCTCAGGAAGCCAGAGCTTTACTAGGACATAAATCTAAAACATGACACATTGGCTACAAATCCAGGAAACGGGTCACCAAGCTCAGAAAGTGCGATGCTAATTAATTACTATGTATGACTTTGACCTCGTGCTCTCCTCTCTCTTGATCTGGTGCTGGCCCCGATTCTGCTTGTACAACAGTCTATATTCTTTGTTTCCCCACTGCCAACACACACACACACACACACACACACACACACACACACACACACACACACACACATATTTATTTCCTCCTTTTTTTTTCCGCCTCCCCTTACAATCTCGTTTTCTATCCCTTGCTGCAACCCACTTGCTGCATCTCTCTCAGGGCTACGAGGATTGGCTCAGACACAAAGCTGACTGCTCTATAAACGAGTGTCCGGTGGACGTGGTGCAGCAGGGGAAGGTGGTGAGGACACAGAGTCACAAGCTACGGGTAAGAATGGCCTCATTAGAGCAGCATAGCACCTGAGGCCACAAAGCAACACTGCTGTTCTGCTGCATAGCTCACTTTTTTTCCCCTGTAACTGTCGCTCTCACCAGCCCACCCCTTTCTCTTCCTCTCTGCAGTCCTCTCGAACTTTCTTTACTGCTGCTTTTGCTCTCTCTTCACTTTCCCACCAATTAATTTCCCCGAAGCTGTGATAGATTGTCCCCCGGTGTAGCACGCGAGTCCCTCGGAGGACGAAGACGACTGATGTATTTCATGATTTAGGATATTCCTGTCATCATCCTCTGATGTTCTCTTCTGTCATTCTGATGCAACAGTAAATCTCTGTTTGGTGGTGTAATTCAGTTTGCCGTGATTGCAAATGATTTTCATAATTTCACATCCCATCTTTGATCGAACTGGTAGTTTGTTGTTTTTTTTTGTTTTTTTTAATGTTTCCATCTTTTCCATCTCAGCTCACGTAGGATTTCACGTTATTCCAGTATTATCTTCTCAGCCCACTATCCGATTCTGTTCACTTTAATGCACAAATGAACTCTTCTTCTTTTTATAGAGCCATTACACCTTTTTCTGTATGAAAACACACTGGAAATAAGGCTCATTAATTTGCATTTATTAGTGTGGCTTTATTTACAGCAGTGCTGCTCGTGGTACCAAATGCAGGGGCGAATGCCAATATTTCTGTGAAAAATATAAACTAGTGTCACTCAGCTGGCATGCTGCTCTGCAGTAATCTGTCCTGTATCATCCAAGTATGAATGAAAAGATCAGACTGCTTAATACTAGCCCATCACCTAAAATGTAGATGCATAGAATAGAGCCTGACCGATATTATGTGTGTGCTAATATCAGTCTACTGATGAATCTGCATTGGCAGTTATAGCAGCCGATAAATTTTTAATTTATCTGCTAGAAAAAAAGGAAAGAAGAGAGCGGAGAAACACGCTTCAACCGTGTAATGGGTGTTACAACTCTAAAACTTACCTGTTGGTGACACAGGAGTGCCTGTAGGTCACGAGGTAGGCAGGCTGCTCCAGTCTCCATCAGTGAGATGCTGAACCACCAGTTGCTCTCTAAAGCGTTCATCAGAATATAGAAAACACTTAGAAGAAGCATAAAAACAGTGTTTGTATGAATGGGTGAATGTGGCATGTTGTATAAAGTGCTTTGCCTGCTCAAGTAGAAAATCCCTGTATAAGAACCAGTCCTTTTTCCATTACTGTTTATGTGTTTGGACCGCCACATACACAGCAACCAGCTGATCTGAGTAGGGTAGAGCATAAATGAGCAATCGACAACTTGTTGAAACAATAAAATGAGATCATTTTTAAACTGCATTGCGAATTTATTATGGACTCATAAATAACGACACATTCATTCTCGTTTTGAAGCATTGTTTTTTCATAATATGTAATCGGTGCTGGTTACATGTCGTGTCTGCTGCTCTTAAAGTAGAGTTAATGCAGACTATGTGGGAACCTCAGTATATAGTTTGCACAAATCTACCAAGTGAAAGCCCAAATGCACAAATATACTTTTTTTTCTCTTTTCTTTTTTTTTTATGTTTCCTGCCTGGCTTTATCTGTCACTGTCTCTTTCCTGTCTTTCTGCCTCTCTCTAGCTGTCTGTGTCTGTCTTCTGGGATTGTTTTTTCTTTAGTGCTAAGGTTTCTTCCTTCCATAGATCAGAGAGGATTAAAGTGTGAATTGGGAGCAGGAATAATGATGAATACATTAATCATGCAAAATCAGAGAGCGTGTGTCATGTGTATGGTCACCGTGGAGATGGGATTTATCAGAGTTTAAGCTGCTCTGCTCGCATAATCCGTTATGCAATTTCTGATTTTATTTTTTTAATTTTTTTAAAGAGAGATGGTAAAGGATTTCTAACAGGTTTGTCAGTCCCTGTCACTAATTCTGTGTTTATGTATTTATTATTAATGATATCGAAACCACTGTTTGTCCTCTTCCAGGTGGGGGACATCGTTGTGGTGAAGGAAGATGAGACGTTCCCCTGTGACCTCATTCTTCTCTCCTCTAGTCGCTCTGATGGGACCTGCTACGTCACCACCACCAGCTTGGACGGGGAGTCTAGTCACAAGGTGCCACAACTAGTGAAACTGTTTGAATCAGTCTGTTCTCAACTTGTCTTTATATCCATCCATCCATCTTCATCCGCTTTATCCGGGGCCGGGTCGCGGGGGCAGCAGCTTAAGCAGAGAAGCCCAGACCTCCCTCTCCCCAGCCACCTCCTCCAGCTTATCCGGGGGAACACCAAGGCGTTCCCAGGCCAGCCGAGAGATGTAATCTCTCCAGCGTGTCCTGGGTCTGCCCCGGGGCCTCCTCCCAGTGGGACATGCCCGGAACACCAACCCCAGGAGGCGCCCAGGAGGCATCCTTGTCAGATGCCCGAACCACCTCAGCTGGCTCCTTTCGATGTGGAGGAGCAGCGGCTCTACTCTGAGCCCCTCCCTGATGGCCGAATTTCTCACCCTATCTCTAAGGGAGAGGCCAGCCACCCTTCGGAGGAAGCTCATTTCTGCCGCTTGTATCCGCAATCACGTTCTTTCAGTCACTACCCACAGCTCGTGGCCATAGGTGAGGGTAGGGACGTAGATCGACCGGTAAATTGAGAGCTTCACTTTTACACTCAGCTCCCTCTTCACCACGACGGACCGGTGCAGCGTCCGCATCACTGCAGCCGCCGCACCAATCCGTCTGTCGATCTCGCTTCTCCCATCACTCGTGAACAAGACCCCGAGATACTTGAACTCCTCCACTTGGGGCAGGAGCTCATCCCCGACCCGGAGTGGGCACTCCACCCTTTTCCGGCTGATTGTCTTTATATTTCCTGTCAAAAAAGAAGTTTACATAGGTCCTTAAATTAATCAGAGTTAAGGCCTTCTGAAGCACCAAATCACCACAAATATAAGTCTTTTATGAAATCAAACAATGCCTGTCTGCTCACAAAGAACAACAGTTGTTATGTAACAGTGTAGTATTATCCAATGCTATTATTCTCTCCCTAAACTGTTTTAGTCTCCCTAACAAAAAATGAAAGCATCATTGTTTCCAGGCATACGGAGAAAAGATTATTGTATGTATTATGAAAAAAAAATCTCACATCCATGAGTTTGCATTGTCAGGACTATTGATTATTATAATATTGATTAAAAAAAAATGCAGGAAGCTAACGCAACCATGTTCATCATTCTAGTAAATATGTAATCTCAACACTATTCTGCAGTGTTTTACTGTAAACCTATAAACCTTATGGTTTATAATTTGGGAGTTTTTAATTACCTGGAGTATGAAAAGTCTTATGTGTTACAGATTTTAAATTGTGTGAGTATTGCCTGTAATTATTACTAGTTATCTGCTGCAGTGCACTATTTAAGCTGCTTTACCCTGCTCACAGTTGCTGGGCTCGTGCAAGCTGCTTTACAACCCTGCTTTTCGGCTGTTTGACTAAAGGTTAATTTATTACATATTTATTACGCTATTTTCCAGCTCCCTGACTCTGCCAGTATTTAAAAGATTCATTTATTTTAAACTGTGCCAATCATTTGGCTCCCTTCTCTTAACTTAGGGGGAGTTAAACTTTTAACTTTCCTCTGACCCCACAAATGGAAGATTTGAACAACAGGTGGGCGGGCCTGCTATGCTCACAGGCAGAACTGTGTGGCCGAGAGGAACCATATTAAGGATATCTTATCTTTTTGACATCATGAAGATCTAAACGTTTAAAAAAGAAAATGTTGAAGTGTTTGGAGCAGTCCCAAGTCTGAGGTTTTGGCTCACAGGGATAAAATTATGCCCGTGTTTATTATGAACGCCAGTGTAAACGAAGGAAAGACAGAAATGCCATAATGACCTTTCATTGGATGACACTGCCACTGGAACACAGCAGCGAACATTCAGATGAATGAAGTATGATTGTATTAATGATTTATTGTCATTTCATACATTCTGCAAGTAGCGACCATGTAACGATGAATTTAATTGATTCACGTGCCACTTTAGGGTAAAAATCCAGTTGTCTAATGTACATATTTGTTGCTAATAATAGCAACGAATAATAATAGGACAAATATCTTTTTGGTTGGTCTGAAAAACGGAGCAGTTTAAGAAGGCACCCTTAAGGTTTAGCGGGAGTGTGAGGTTTCCATTTATTCTACTTTCTCATGTTTTCTGTCAGTGATTATTCACAAAAGATAATCAGCAGATTTACTCAATAATCAGAACATTAACTGGCTGCAGCCCTGCACTTTTCAGGCAGCATGCACCTACTCATAAATTCATAATGATCGAGGTGACACACTGGCCCACCTGCATAGGTGATCACTGGTGTCACTCACATGATCTTATGCATGGATGATCATATGCATACACAAACACACACACACGTATTACCCACAGTATAGAACAGACTACTGAACTCATCTTCCTCATACATGCCCTCGGGGCAGCCCTCTGATGTGTTCACCATCCCAGCATGCTGTCCCCTGGTGACCCCAAGAGCCCCTGACTCATCTTGCTGCCTTTTTTTTTTCCCCCCTCAGTCATTTAGTGAACCGGCTGAGGCTCTTCTCATTAGCGACTGTGGGTGACATTTTCCTCTTGCTGTCTTCTTCATCCCCCTCTCCGGCACCTTTTCTGTCTCAGACCTATTATGCTATACCAGATACCATGGCCTTTAGAACAGAGCAGGAGGTGGATTTGCTACATGCCACTATTGAATGTGAACAACCGCAGCCTGACCTCTACAAGTGAGTGGGAAGCATGCTCACTGATGTATCTTTATATGCAAACCTGTTACAAGATACGTCCTCGTCACTGTGTGGGTCTTGTTTTGACATCGCACTGACTTCTTTACAGATTTGTGGGACGTATCAATATTTACAAGGACAAAGAAGAGCCTGTGGCGAGGTTTGTGTTCACTGTGTGAGTGTGTTTCAAGGGTTTAATGCCAACGGCCTTCAATTGTTTTCTCTGTAATAACACCAGCATCTTAATTGTATTGTTTCAGACCACTTGGAGCTGAGAATTTGCTCCTTAGAGGAGCCACGCTGAAGAACACACAGCATATTTACGGTATTGATGTGGATTCACTTTGCTTAATGACTCCTGAATGTTTTACAACAGTTGAAGAAATGCTGGTATCATTTCTGCATTTGTAACTCACTGTTGTCTGTGCCTTCAGCTGTTGCAGTCTACACTGGCATGGAGACCAAGATGGCACTTAATTACCAGTCTAAATCTCAGAAGCGCTCTGCTGTGGAAAAGTATGATGAATCTCCCAGCTCATTTCACTGCATGATTGAAAGTCGTTCTTTGAACTGGTTAATTGAAATGCACCCTTCTTTATGCATACTCTCTCTCCTTCTCCTTCTGCAGGTCGATGAATGCCTTCCTCATAGTGTACTTGTGCATCTTGATCAGTAAAGCGGTGATCAACACTGTTCTGAAGTACGCTTGGCAGTGGTCGCCCGATCGGGATGAGCCCTGGTACAACCACAGGACTGAGCACGAGCGTCAGCGCCATGTGGTCCGTTCATAAGTCCTCTACGTTTTTAAAAGTAACCACTTAAACCAAGCGTTTGGTGTCACTTAAAACTTCATAGCTGTTTGTCTCCCTCCCCCGACTCAGGTGATCCGAGCCTTCACAGACTTCCTGGCCTTCATGGTTTTGTTTAATTACATCATCCCCGTGTCCATGTATGTAACGGTGGAGATGCAGAAATTTCTTGGCTCCTATTTCATCAGCTGGGACGAGGAGATGTTTGACGAGGAGCTGGGAGAAGGCGCTCAGGTGAACACCTCGGACCTGAATGAAGAGCTGGGACAGGTACACGCGCACGCCCAGATGCGGACTGTCGGATGCAATCTAAACTCTGTTGAGGCATGCCTCTACTGTACCCTTCTCCTTTCTCCCTCCTAGGTGGAATATGTGTTTACTGATAAGACGGGCACTCTAACTGAGAACAACATGGAGTTTATCGAATGCTGCGTTGATGGGAACGTCTATATCCCACACGCGATCTGCAACGGCCAAATCCTCAGCGCTGCGTCAAGTATAGACATGATTGATTCCTCACCTGGTGGCTACAGGAGAGTAAGTGTGTTTTGCTAAACAAACAAGGGGAAGCTAATCTCAGTTATAAGGCTGGAGGATTTTGATATATCCTATACCCAATACATATAAATTTTAACACTTTCGTTGTATAGTGTATACTTTGTCTTATATTGGGGGTGAAAAAAAAGTCCTCTGGTACACGGAAAAGTGATGAGCATTGCACTTATGGTAGTGGCAACAAAGATTAGTTTAGATTTAATAAAAGAAAACTTGTGTAGTCAGCATGAGCAGCAGTAGCTGCCACAGATGACTAGAGCGCGCGAGAGAGAGGACGAAGGGTGCTCACTGCCAAAAAGTGCTGAAAAGATTTCCTGCTTTATTGCTGGGGGGAGGGGGGGGTTGTTTTTTTTTTTATATATAGCACAGAAATGTCACGCTATCGACTAAACAGAATCGATTGTGTAAAAAACAAAAAGAGGATTCGTTCTTCACTCTTGTTTTAATTATGCTCCTTCTAACTCGGCCTGTTGCCTCCATAAGAAATGATTACGATATGTAGCTGTGCCTTTTGTCTGTCGCTGCAGGAATACGAGGATTTGTTTTTTCGGGCGCTGTGTCTGTGCCACACGGTGCAGGTGAAGGAGGAGGAGACGGTGGATGGCATCAAGAGGGGCATCCACCAGGGCAGGCCCACCTCCTTCTACATCTCTTCCTCACCAGATGAGGTAGCTTTGGTCGAGGGAATGAAAAGGTAAATGCGCTAAAACCACACAAAGTCCCCTAAAATCTTTATAGGTTCAAGTTACATTAAACTTTATTAGTGCGTATTTTATATTTTGGTTGAAAATGTATTTCGGTCAATTACCGTCCAGAACTTTTACTTTTGCCTTCAGGCTGTTCTTCCAACACGGACTCAGCCAGTAAACAGGAATCTGCTGTTTATTTCACAACGGATTAGGGGTTTGGCCGATTCATCAGTTTTATCTAGAAAGGCTTCAGTAAGGGAAACCTGACCTGGAAGTGTCTGTGTGGTAGCCATAACAAGAGCTGGTTAAATTCTCTAAATACTAAAGGGAAAGTGCTTCCTTGGTTCCTTTGTTACCTCCTGTAGCAGAGGATACACAGGATAAAATAAGATATTACAGTTTGTTTTATTTTATAGGCTGTTTGTATTATTTAAAATCTCAACCTTTTAATGAATATGTTGCACCAGTATTTTATTTTTATTTAATCTGGCCTGTATGAAATGACATGGTGAGAACACATTGGTGCATTTTGGAATCCATCCTCTGGATTTTGTAGTTTCAGTATGGCAGACAGTTACTAGTCTAATGTAAGTATAATCAGTCTTTGGAAATTCTCCTTCACACCTTTTTAGTCATCTTTTCTTTCATTACTGTGTTTCACTGAAGTAAAGTAAAGGAGATCAATGTTCTTTTTTTTAAATATTTGACCTTCTTTGTACCGCAAGTACCAAAAACTGCAGTTCCACAAATGACCACTTGAGGCTGTCTCCATGTTAGAGCCCAAATAAACAGTTTAGGTTTTCATGGTGAATTGCCTCCTTCATGATAGCTGCTTAGGTGTGAATGCTTATTAAACTGACCCATTTAATTTGTATTATAATTTAAAGTAATGTGTGACAGGTAGGTGCTGATACAGTCTGCTCGCTGTCCCTTCTGTTAAGTTATGACTCTGAGCTCCTCTAGGTTATGTTTGTGGCAGATTTTGGGACACTTTAATAAAATTGTCTGAAAAATATTATAACTGTGATAACTTCCTGTACAGTTGATTGTAGTAACAGCTTGTTTTCAACGACATATCCTCCTCACCACTTGCAGTGAGTCCACTATGTTGGCAGAGGGAGGGTGCAGGGTCACCCTCTCCAACAAAATGGTCTTGGCTCAATTTTTCCTGAAGTACTATCTGGCAGTGCAAATTGTTGGTCGGTCAAGAACAATTTAAAGCCTTGATGGCACAGAGGATGATGCAGACAGGCTGCTGTGAAGTTTTCAGACTTGTATTATCCTTGATTAACTTGTGCTGTGTTTTACTGTCTGATTACTGTTGAATTACTCAAACTGGACCACCTACAGTGTTTATAATCTTTATACCAAGAAGCACCAAGTCCACGCCAACACAGAGAACCTTTTCATTTTTTTTGTGTGTGCTATTTTAATAGTATAGTGTAGGACACGTCAACCATGCACCATCAGGGAATGCTGCTGTCTTATATAGCTTTCACAGATGTGCTCTGTCTTCGGCGTATGTGTGAGCTCAGGTTACGCAGAAGGCGTCAGAGCACCTTTAGCCTTTCCAAGTGGGGCATAAGCGAGTATTGGTGTACATGGTTGCTTTTTGTTGGGCTTTAATGCATCTTTTTCCTTTCACTCTTGTTGCTAGGCTCGGTTACACATATCTAAGACTGAAGGACAACTACATGGAGATCCTCAACAAAGATGACGAGATTGAAAGGTCGGTGTGCTAAGAGACTGGTGCGGTTACTCCACAGGAGATAAAATGAGATTAATTCACTTGATGGAGTTGCGGTCACACATAAGCCGACATACAACAGCCCTCAGCTTGTGTCTCATGTTCACCCGAGGTTACAAAAAAACTACAACCACCAAAGAGCAGGCAGAGGGTTGCTTTTTACGGAACTACTCAATCGAATCAAAACGTTCCAGCTGATCAGAAAAAACAGAAGCCGAACGAGTTTCCATTAGAGAGTGGTTTTGTGGCAAGTGTTTAATGTTTTGATCCGTGGGATGTGTTTGTGTAACCGCTTTCCCTCGCTATCACTCTCTGCAGTGGCCTGTCAATAGTGAGCTATTTTAAGGAAGCAGGGGAGCTCAGGAAGGGAGGGTGGTGCAGTGGGCAGCGGTGAAGACTTTAGCGGCAATGTGAAAGCAAAAGGTTTTACAGCTTTCTTGCATTTTGTGCTTTTACCCTTTTTAAGGGATCCAAGACCACTCGAGCCAAAAATAGAATTAATTTAAGCCTCGGCCATCAATCTGCATTGTGGTCTGTTTTACAGCTTGCTAATCAGGAAGTTAAAGGATGTAATGAAACTGTAAGAGGGGATAATGTGAGTTGTTTATCTTACAAATTATTGGAAACCTAAATTGAATGGAGGAAAAAAATGCAAAAATGAGTGTGTGCACTTATCAGAACTGTTGAGTGTTGGACAATTTGTAGATGATATGCAGCACTCTGGGGGGGAAAAAGCCACAAACAAATATCTTTGCAAATAAGAAAATTAACAAAACAATAACTGCGTCTTTGCCAATGCCGTCTCTCCATCAGGTTTGAATTGCTCCATGTGCTGAACTTTGACTCTGTCAGGAGGCGAATGAGCGTTATAGTCAAGTCGAGCTCAGGTAAGATATCGTCTAACACGGGGCTGTTTATCGGATGCAGTTCTTGCAGTTGGCTTTACGGATATTTGTTTTGCGTGCTCCCAGGAGACTACCTGCTGTTCTGTAAGGGTGCTGACTCATCCATTTTTCCACGGGTGGTCTCGGGAAAGGTGGAACAAGTTAAAGCCCGGGTGGAACAAAATGCAGTGGTAAGTGGACAGTTTGACCAGCACTGGTTATATAAGGGGATTGATGATACACTGCATCAGGTCAGTTTTAGATATCATTCAGAAATCTTTCATAGCTTCATGCTATAAACTTAAATTTTAATGTTACATTTGAACAAGAGGTTTAAAGAAAATTAATATTTCCTTTAAAAACATGAAAAGAGTACCTCTGTGTGGCATTTTTATTTTTTCATCTTTTAGCATACTGGTTTTTTGTGTGTGTGTTTTTTGTTGTTGTTGTTGTTGTTTTTTTACTGCCCTTCTTTGACGCCTTGCACCTTAATGAGTCTTACTTTTAGCTAAAGCAGTCCACTGTTCCAGCCAACAAAAAAATCTCTAAATGGTACCGATCCAGCACTCAAATTATTAGAAGACAAAGTTAGCAACTACTTAGACAGGATAGTTGAGTGTGTAGCAGTTAAAGAGCCATATATTTCCCTCAGGGGGGGGGTTTTTGGAGCCCAGCTAAAAAGTGAAGATTGCACCTACCTTGAAATGACAGATACAAATGTAACTACAAATAAATGCTAGTGCACTTATAACTCTGCTAGATGTGAATGAAAACACATTTTATTCTAAAGCACGTATGGCTCTAATGTGGATGAGATTGGAACACTTGCGATCAGCATTTGAATTTGTTCATTTTTCTCCATCGCTCACTTCGCTGTAACACCAGGAAGGGCTGCGAACTCTGTGCGTCGCCTATCGAAGGCTCTCACAGTCTGAATACCAGGAGGCGTGTCATCACCTGATGGAAGCCAAACTTGCCCTGCAGGACAGGGAGCAGAGGCTGGCTCAGGCCTATGACATCATCGAGAGAGACTTTGTTCTTCTGGGCGCCACAGCAGTGGAGGACAGGTTGGTCAGAAAGAGGGGAACGGAGAGATTTAAAAACAGTGCAGCAGCAGGGGGACAGAAGGACAGAAGGGAAGATTAATGAATCATTAAGCCGCCCTTAAAGGATTGTCTTCAGAGCGTTCTCATGACTCATGAGTGCAAGAAGAATATTGTGTCAGAGCTCTGATAGGTGACTTACTATTAATACTGCTGTTTCTTTTCCACTGAGAGAATAAATATGCAAGATGTTTTTACGCTCGGAAATAGCAGACCACAGCATTGACCCCAACTTGATTGATCGCAAGCACGACAGTTTAATTTCCTAACAGATAAGCTGCTGATGGGCAGGGACAGGGGTGGCCATGCATTGATAAGTTATCGCCAGTCTGTAATGGATTGATTGAAGCTTTGATGAATGCTTTAGTTCTGCATAGCTGAGTGGAGGCTGCATCACTTATTGACTTATCGATGCGCAGGCTCCAGGAGAAAGCAGCAGACACTATTGAGTCACTGCACAAGGCTGGGATGAAAGTTTGGGTCCTGACCGGGGACAAGATGGAGACGGCGGCGGCTACTTGCTACGCCAGCAAGCTGTTCCGTCGCACCACCCAAATCCTGGAGCTCACCAAGAAACGCACGGAAGAGCAGAGCCTTCACGATGTGTTGTTTGAACTCAACAGGACTGTTCTCAGACAGCGCTCCATCTCTGGGTATATGCTCATGTGGGCAATCTGCGTTATGTGTGCAACTGCCTCTTGGTCAAATCAGTAGATCTTTTAGTCCTTCTGATGTGTGCATGGATTTCCCTGTTGATTAGTCTGTGACGCATTGTTTTTTTTATTTTTCCCAGCTTGTCCGTAGACTGCCTCGACTTTGGCCTCATTATCGACGGGGCCACTCTTTCTGCAGTATTGAAGCCCAACCAGGAGGGTGCAGGCCACGGCAACTACAGAGAGATCTTTCTAGAGATCTGTCGTAACTGTAGCGCCGTACTCTGCTGTCGCATGGCACCTCTGCAAAAAGCACAGGTAAAGGAAGTATGCGTGAAGTAAATAAGCCACCTCCAAAGTGGCACATTCACAGTGGTACTGATTGGAATGGGATGGGCTTTTTGCAGATTGTGAAGCTGATTAAAGCCTCCAAGGAGCACCCCATAACCCTCGCTATTGGCGATGGAGCCAACGATGTCAGCATGATCTTGGAAGCACATGTGGGAATTGGTGAGTGCATTTAAGCACCATAATTATCAGCTAATTTGCTAAATCATCCATTTAATATTTAACCCAATGCTGATCATGATATTTGATAGCAGAGCTTTAGGTTAACCTAAAGTAAACCTTTGTTTTTGACAATAATCTATCAATTTAGGTGATCACATGTGGCATAATTGTAGTAATTGCAGGATATTTGCAAGTAAAATGCTAAAGGCAGTAACTGCAGCAATAAACATGCGATTAGACTCGTGATCAGGCTGCATTTAACCCTCTTTTCATTTCTTTAGGCATCATGGGTAAAGAAGGTAGACAAGCAGCAAGAAATAGTGACTACGCCATCCCGAAGTTCAAACACCTGAAGAAGATGCTTCTGGTCCATGGCCATTACTACTACATCCGAATTGCTGAGCTCGTTCAGTACTTCTTCTACAAGGTACTAGACGGGCGCCTCATGCGCTCAAGTGGCTCATACGTTTTAATCACTTTATCGTAATTCCCAGTGAAACACAGTCACAATGAACCAGATTTTGCAGCTACTCTGACAGATTACTGGATTCATGAATCCGTGGTGCAACCTATTCCCGGATTCATGCCCATGATGATCAGTGTGGGCGGCTTCCACAGCAAACAGTGCCCTGCCAACTGATTCATTTTTTTTTTCCCTTTTTGGCAGGCCAGCTGCTTACGGCCCACTCAGTGAGCTTATAGCACACAATTTCTGCATAAACAGAAATGTGTAGATAGTAGCATTTTTAGAGTCTTTAATTTTTTTCATTCGTACTTGTCACAAGCTTATCACTTTCTTTGCTTGTTGTGTTTTTTTTTTTTCTTCTCCCCCCCCCCTTCTTAAATCTTTCCAGAATGTATGCTTCATCTTCCCTCAGTTCCTCTATCAATTCTTCTGTGGATTCTCCCAGCAGGTAAGTACTTTATACGGTGTCAGAGTTATCATTGAGAAGCACGCAGTCATATTTGCATTGGTCACATATTCTCACAGGAGCTTCAAATAGTAACTATTTCTGTATCTATCACTGATGATGAGAGAGGTTTTGCTCAAGCCGTGTGCTGGCATGTCATCCTTCTTCCCTCACTTGTATCTCTTCTTTGATTCTTAACTCCTCCCACTGATGTAGGAGAGAGGGGCAAGAGAGGAGACATGACCTAATCCTTATCCAAAAGGCTCTCTTGAGGTGTCTTGAAGTGAATTTAAGTGATTATAAGAACTTCAGCAATGCTGGACAAGGAATAATTTATAGATGGAGGGGAGAGGAAGTGATAGTTCACAAGTTCTTATAATGAAAAGCACCCATAGACGCCACATTTTCTCTCAGTGCTGTGTTCTCTCCAGCTCTGGGGATCTATCAACCATAGTAACAGAAAACAACATTACATGCACAACAGTATTTATATGGCAGATGAAGTCACTAATCGTCTGGCAAACTTAGCGAAGCATATAGCAGTTGAGACCAATTTAAAACCGATAGAATAAATTAGACATACACTCACAGGCCAGTTCATTAGGTACACATGTTTAACAGCTTGTTAATGCAGTTAACATGGCAGCAGCCCAGTTCGTTGAGGCATGTAGGCGTATTCAAGATGACTTGTAAGAACTCAAACTGAGCATCAGAGTGAGGAGGGAAGGGGTTGTTTCATGTCGCTTCATCAAAAGCCATCACACATTAGCCATTGTGCTTGTTTTGTTGGTGTAAAAGTTGTTTGTACACCTAAAGGGTTTCAACGGACACCGTTAAGAGAACCACAGTAACGTTCCTAGCTCTAATAAGTCAAATATGTCAGTATGTAAATGGTTTCAGATCACTGATGCCGTCTGTTTCCTCTGCAGCCTCTGTACGACACGGCGTATTTGACGCTTTACAACATCAGCTTCACCTCCCTCCCCATTCTGCTGTACAGCCTGGTTGAGCAGCACGTCAGCATGGACACATTGAAGAGAGAGCCCTCCTTGTACAGGTGAGCTCAGAAGAAATCCGATCCCCAAATATTCTCTTTGTGCATGTAATAGCTGTTGTTCCTAATGTACGTTGTCACTCTGTGTTTTTCTCAGGGACATTGCGAAGAACTCCCTCCTCCGCTGGCCTGTCTTTCTCTACTGGACATGCCTGGGTGTGTTTGATGCTGTTGTCTTCTTCTTCGGTGCCTACTTCCTGTTTGACAACACCACCTTCACCAGCAACGGCCAGGTAAGCCTCTGTCTCCCTGTCGGCAAAAGGCGGTGATAACGGCCAGTACGCGAACAGAGCGGAAACTGAAGACTTAAGGGGTGTTTGTGGTGTTTGAGGCATCTTTTAGGGGATTAGAGGGAATAAATGGATGTAAAGTAAGTGCTCTCATTATAAACGCTCACTCGATGGGGTCTCGTTAAAGAGGAGCTTAGGTGTAGCGGTTTGACTTTGCGGTCCTGGCATTGTGGATCTGTAGTAGTAACGTGTCTGTCCTGGGTCCCCATAGGTCAGCTACATTGGATCTCCATTCATATTGACAATAGCATCTTTCTCTGTATTGTTAATTTGTATCATGTCAACTGTTTTTGATCGGTCCTGTTTTTTAAGTTGAGACATCCTGAAATTCATTTTGCCCTTTGTCCTGATTCTATTCTCTTTTCTCCCCTCCCCCTCCTTCTCCCTGCTTCCTCTCTCTTTATTTTGCTCCTCTTTCTTCTTCTTCTTCTTCTCCCTCTCCTCCTTCAGCTTATGACCACCAACACACAGATGGTAAGCCTGTCTCCCTCCCTGTCAGCTCTCTCTGTCTCTCATACCCTTTTTCGTTCCTGTCGTATTGTTTACGCCTTCAGTTTGACCGTCTCATACCGCTCCATCCTTTCTCACGTCACCGCCATCCATGCACTTCCGTTTGAATGTGTAGTTTTCTAGCGCTCCATTATTCCCCTAATCTATGTAAAGCCCTGAATCCTTGCACAGTATCCTGATCTTAACTGACATGGTAGAAATCTTAGATGCTTCCTCACATTATCCTTGTGTTTCCTTCTGGTAGTAAACAAATGAATACTAGTATCGCTGTGGCTCGAGATCCAACATCTGTTTGTTTTGTTTGTTTTCTGTCGACCTTGTTTGTGCATTTGTGTGTATTTGTACGTCCATGTAATTTCACTGATGTGGGAGGTTTATAAAGGGGGGGGACCGTACTATTTCTGCAGTTTATAAAGGAAAGAAGTAATGGACACTGGTATCAACAGACAGCTGGTTTCTTTGCCTTGATCTTCCTATCCTGTCACGATCCTCCCTCTTTCATCTTCTCATCCCATCTGTTCACCCCCGATGTCTCCTTAAACCTTTCTAGGATTTCATCAGGTAGAAATATTTGCACACTGAGATATGAAGTGAAAAAGCCTCCAGTTCAGTGCCCACAATATCCCTTTCTCTCACCTTTTATCACAGCAGATATGATGTAAGAGTGTCTGTTCCCTCCTCGTTTTACTTGCTGGAGGGGCGGGCGGGTATCGTAGGGTGTTAAGTAATCCGTGGATGCAGGGAGAACAGCTTGTGTGATTGATGTTGCCTCTAACTCTCTTCTTCCTCTCTTATCCCTGCAGATGTTTGGGAACTGGACGTTTGGGACTCTCATCTTTACTGTTCTGGTGTTCACTGTAACACTAAAGGTGTGTTTGGAAATCCACTGAGGGGAAAATATTTAAGTAAAGCTAATATCAACTACCTTTACATAAATGATATCTTAGTTTGTACCCAGCTAGCTCCTTTTCACTATGTCCATGTTCTGTTTGTTTCAGCTTGCCTTGGACACGCACCACTGGACCTGGATTAATCACTTTGTCATCTGGGGGTCGCTACTTTTCTATGTTATTTTCTCTCTTCTCTGGGGTGGGATCATTTGGTAAGATGTGCTATGATTTTACTTGAATCAGTAAAGTTTATGCTGATCAGTGTATTTCAGGAAAGTCATTGATTTTTTTTTTCTTTCTGCCTTCTGCCTTTTATTTTGCTGCTCAGGCCCTTCCTGAACTACCAGAGGATGTACTACGTGTTCATGCAGATGCTGTCCAGCGGTCCGGCCTGGCTCAGCATCATCCTCCTCATTACAGTCAGCTTGCTGCCAGATGTCATCAAGAAGGTCCTCTGCAGGGCCATGTGTCCCACAGCCACTGAACGCGCACAGGTACAATGTTGGCACCACCTCCACATGAAGCTGGAGGTTTGAATTGTCTCGTGTCTGAAATTAGGCTGTAGATATTTTTTCACTGTAGTGATTTCTGATAGTGTTCACTAAATGCTAACCAGTGACTAATTAACGCTTTCCCCCTTTTCACTACTCAAAATCTGAGCTCATACTACACATCTCAGTACCCTAGTGGTGTGCCATAAATCTGTTGACTGTATTATGAAAGGAGGCCATTCAGATCCTTAGTTTATTTGAATATCAGCTGGATTTACTGACTTCCCGTTCCCTGTGGCTTAGCCTTACGTTGCCGTGAAACAAGCTTCACCGTGAGTGGAAAAGCGAGTGAAAGGTCTGACAGATTTCTTCCTCTTGTGCTTTTTTTCCCCCTCCTCTTCTCTTCTTTCTCACTGCACCCTAATGGATCACCGTAATCAAAATCCACACCACCTCTCATTGAGCCTTTCTCTCCTTTCCTTTCTTTTTGCCTTGTTATGCCTTATCTTCACTACTTCCATCCTCCTCTTTATTCTTTTTTTCTTCCTCCCTCCTCATTACTGTCTCCTCTCTCGCCCTCCTTTGTTTTGTCCCCCCACTCACTCACGCGCTCTTTCATGGTAACTACAGTCCACCCGCCCGTGCCTTACTGTGGAACCGTCCACCATCTTCATGCTTTCACAGTCCTCCAGCAGAATGAGTTTCTGATTGGGCCAGAGAGACGAGAGAGGAGCGGGAAGAGGAGGTGACCCTCTCTTTTAAGCCCTCATCTCTGTTTGCATGGTGGCATGCCCCTGTATAAACCACATAGCACCATCTCTACTAATGTGAAACTAACTACTAGCTGCTAATGACGACACAGCACCCGGTTTGTAAGGTTGCATTTGTAGTATCCTTTTGCTGCCATTTTCATTACATATTTCATTGCGTTTAGTTTCCCTTGGTATGTTTGACATGTATTTTGTTGTCACCGTTCCAGCCAGTCTCATCTATATGTTGTTAAAATGGTGTGTCGTTTTGTCATATTAGGTTTTACCTGAAACAGTTGAATTTTACAGAAATTTGCACACTGTTTCCTCTAGAAAATACCAGTTTAGCTTTCCTTATTTATTTGTAGCTGGTTTATTAGTCAAAAAGTGAATCAATTATTAGCTGTTCGGTTTAAAAATTCAAAACGACCTTTGGTTCTAGTTGCTCCAGTATGAGTAACTTTCATGTCACTTTAAGCAAGTATTCTTGGGGTTTTTTAATTGTTTTTGATCCATTTTTAGATGTTTGTTGCCTTGGCCAACAATTCTAAAATTGAATTTAATGACAAATAGTGTAGCAGTTTATACATTTGCCTAACAAGCTAAAAATCCCCAGGTCAATCCCAGGAGGAGACACAAATCCACAAATCCGTTTGGGTGTAGGGGGGCATGCAGTGTAAAAATCTGCATATCAAATATGCAAAGCCATCCACTGTGGTTCACCCCTTGTGAATAAGGGAGCAGCCAAGAGTAGCTGTATATTTAATGACAAATAGTCCTGGAGTTTTTCAAACATCACCAAACCATAGCAGCCTTACATGATAGCACAAATCTGATTTATGGAAAAGATTTGCAATCCCAGACCACGTCTGGGAATTAGACAGCTGTTAAAGGGACCGTTCACCCCAAAATTAAATATCCATATTTCTTTTAAATCAGCTTAAAGTATTGAAGCATTACTAGACAAAAGACAAAAGGTTGAGCAGATTCCTTCATCAACCCCTGTCCTTTAACATCATCCACAGAGGGTAAGTTCTGTGCAGGTTCTGGAGGACAGCCTGGCTCCTGGCTCTGGTGGTGGAGGTGGAGGCCGTGAAAGGGACCCACTCCACCCTGATAGGACCTGTGAAGGAGACAGTGGAAAAAAAGCTGCTAGAAGCTCTGACTCCTTGGTACCACATAGTCACAGCACCCTACTCAGCAAACCCTAGAGTACCCACAACAAGGGGGCTAGGGTCACCATGGTAACGGCACACAAAGGGCGTGGATAGTGGGGTGTTGGGCTCTTAATGCTGATGCCATGATGCTTCCTGCTGCTTTGCACTGCATGCGGCATGCAATTGTGCTGTGGCTCAGAGTGACGGGGGTGCAGTGCTGCTTCATGAAGAATTTCCTTCTGCCAAAGCTACTTTCAGGAATCACAATCTCCAATTAAGTCAGCAGCGCTAGTTTCACCCAGAGAGGCTACAGGTTTAATACAGATTTGATAAGTGGAGTCTGTAACTAAGGTTATATTTTATTAGGAAAGGCCCCAAGTAGGTTACTTCCAGCACTCATGTTAACAAATTAAACTCAGGGGTGACATTTAGTTTGTCTCTGGCAATTTGGCAAACCAGGTTGTGCATCAGTGTCTGTAATAAGTGTACACTGGCGCCATCTGGTGCTGAAACATAGAATTGCAAGTGAGTTTTGTCTTCATTACACAAGCATGCTTAATCGAACATGATTGCTAATCATGATGGGTTGTTTTCAGAAGGTTTATTGTTATTGAGTATGTTCTTTTCAGCATTTAAAGTAGAGTCAAGGTTACTTTTCACATTTAAAAAAGAAATAAATAAATATGCAGACCACCAAATAAGTATATTAAACCTTCTGAAAATAATTCTGCCTTTCGTGTGCATGTGTCAGATTTTCTCGCAAATTCTATAATTTCACCTGCATGTTTCTTTTCCTCCAGTTTCCTCTTCTATCGCTTGAAATGTCTTATGACTGTGGATTCTCTGTTTTTGTGCAGGATCATCAGAAGCTGTTGCCGGGTAGCGTGGCGGCCGTGACTCCACTGTCCTTCTGTCGATCCTGCAAAGGCACGAGCGCGGACTCCTCTCACCTCCACCTTGGCACCGCAGAGTCACTGTCGCTCTGCAGGTCTGACCCTCTACCCCAGAAACTCCTGGCCCATTTGGCAGAGAGCGGAGGGACAGAATTGTGTCCTCTCAGCCCTTACATGCTCCGTCTCTCTGGGGCAGGGTTCGCCTACTACGCTCCTGGGCCGGAAACCTCAGTGTGAACACAGATGCAGACTCTGAAGCTTCTGCATCTTAGAGATCCGCGAATTACACAACGCAGACATGTTCAAACACATCTGAAGCATGGACACTCCATGCTAAGTTCACCATGTGCATTTTTGGGCTACACCTGAGTGAAAAACCCTTTAGATAGTATTGCCCTTACTCCTAATTCACATACTTGTCTCATTTTTTTTTCTTTTTTTTTTTTTGGTTTGATTCAGCAAATTCCCTGCTCAGACTCTTACTTGAAAAAGTTTATGAGCAAAAGGAGAACCATGTGCGAAAATGCTTCTCGCACTGTGGAGCTGTGCCGTTTGAACTGTTGAACCTTTTTGTATTTCCTCGTCTCATTTTCAGTCTGACACTCTTGCCTGGTCCTCCACTTTTGCGTCCCCTTTTTTCGCTTCTTTGTAAATGTTTGTCGGAAACATTTATGTACATTTTGTGGTCTGGCCAAGTAAGGGGGATAGCCTTCAAGCTCAGCCCTTTAGGTGTGCGTGCGTGTGCATGAGCGTGAGTACGCATGAATTTTGCCTGTTTATTGTATGTTTGTATGTGACACACCTTTGCCTTACAGGTAACAACACAGCAGCAGGCTAGGAGCCAAAGGAGAAAGGTGTTTAGATTTAGAAAAACTGGAAAAAAAGAAGCATAAGTGATGTTTTTACAAAGCCTTACACACAACCATCAGCTGAAGGAGAGAGGCGGGGGAAATCTGAAGAGGGATGTGCAGTATTTTAGCCACCCTGCCTTAATTCATAGATGCCCTTTTTTTCCCCTTTAAACTGATTATATTTGGTCACTTTAAACACATTTGTGAGAGTACAAGGAGGTTCAAAGAGCATAGATATAAATATATACAGTACAATGAGTCTATTATTCCTCCTACTTTCTTTTACCCTCACAATTGTGTCGAGCTTTGTTTCCCTTATCTGTCAGCGTAGCATGTCAGATCTCTCTCTGCATGCTGATTTATTCTTCTCTCAGTTGTTCCACATCCCTCTTTGTCCCAGACATCATTCATCACCAAACCTTTCATGGCACTTGTGGGTTTTTTTTTTTCCTTTTCCCTGAACAGTTAGCAAAACTGCACCCTCTCCTGCCACCATGTGGTTGTGCAGGGTAACAGCAGCAGCCTGGGACTTGTTTGCGTGTTTGTTTGTGGATGTCCTAAATTACTTGCTACTCCTCCCTGTTGCATTGTGCTCGTGTGTTTGCTGCTGTGCTCCGTGTTATGCAAAAGTTAACGTAAGAATGCTAATGTTGTCACGTTATAAGGGGTTGTCTCTGTGTCACATAATTCCATGAGGCTTTTTTTTTTTTGTTTTTGTACTGTTCGAAAATTATTGATGTCAGTCACTATTGATGTGTGGATGTAAATTTAAAAAAACAATGTTGATCTATATTGTGGTGAGAAGGGGTGTTGGATAGATTTCATTTCTTGTAAGAAGGTGGGAGACTTGAATCGGCGATGTCACAATCAAATCAATGAGAATGTTGAAGTGATTTGTCCATCACGTCCTCCAGCTGAAGATTGTAGCTCATTTTCGGTGAACCTCTTTTTCTGCATTTCTAAAAATCTGAATTTTGTTGGGTTACATAGCAAGTTACTGACTCTGGAAGTCATGAATGTGAGATTTTCTTCTTCTTCTTTTTTTTTTTTTTATACATTTATACAGTTTCATACACATCACCATTTGCCAATATGTATAAAATCATTAATCTGGACTCTTCCCTTCAGTTTTCACTCCACAAGCCTCCACAGGTGTGGAGGGGCTCAACATCCCGACCTCAGCGATAAAAGGAACGTACTTGGTGCTTGTAACACAGTGTCCCACCTCACTGTGCCGTTGCCATACCGTATCGAGACATAGTCTAAATGTCATATTCTACAATAATAATGTAACTTTTGTGATATGACGGGGAAGCATTTGTTGTAATTCAGGCATGTTTAGTAGCAAATTCCTCCACATTTCAAATTTTCACCACTTAGTCAATTTTTGTGTTGTCCATTGTGTATATTTTTTTTGCTACTTTTGTATCTCAGAGAGAAGACTATATTTTAACTCTATGCTAGAGTATGTGGTCGAGTTTGTAACCAAAACGAGAGGAAAAAACTAAGATTCATTAGATTTACCAATAGTTATACACAGTGCACTTTGTTTTACAACAGATCTGTTTGACCATTCAAAACCAGGTCTTGTCTTGTCAGCTGGGGTTTATGGTTCACTCTTCCTCACAAGTTATTTTTCTAAGAAGATTGTATTGGGTGAGAAGGGGAGGGGAAAAAAAGAAGTGACCAAATAACTTGACTAGGAATGAACTGTCTGTATGTGTCAGCTCTGTCGCAATGGATTTATCACACCAGCCTTCTACTGCTGATCAGAATGTCAAACTGCTTTTTTCTAAGTCCATCAGCACAACAGCAGGTGCTCATCTTGTCACTCCTGAGCTTGGCAAAGGTCTGATATGTCGACTTCTGTGCTCTGAGCAGCACACTTCATATCATACCTTTTTAGTACGGCACTGTTTGTATTACTAAACAGGTTTTGAGAATTACTTTTTTTCCGTTTTGGATAAAAGATTTTAAAAGTTCACCTGTTGACTTTTTGCCAGCCTGTCTGTAGCAAATGAGGGCAAAGCACTGTATTGTCATTCTGCTTGGAATAAAGAGTGAAAACACTTGTCCTGCCATGGTTTGTGTTATAAACTATATTGCCAAAAGTATTTGCTCATCTGCCATCACACGTAGATGCAACTGAGTAACATTTCATTCTTGATCGATAGGCTTGAACATGTCGGCCCAGCCTTTGTAGCTACAACAGCGTCAACTCATCTGGGAAGGCTTTCTGCAAGAGCCGAGCCCGACTCCTGAAAAACAGCCCTGTAGCATAATTCCCCCTCCACCTAACTTTTGGGGGGGAGGAGTTGTCCCAACTTACACTTGGTACAATGCAGTCACACAAGCACCGTTCTGGGAATTGCCGGACAGAGAAGTGTGATTCATCACTCCAAAGGACATGTTTCCACTCCTCTAGAGTCCAGTAGTGGTGTGCTTTACACCACTGCATTCAGTGCGTTGCACTTGCTGATGTAAGGCTTGGATGGCAGCTGCTTTGTAGAGGAAGCAAAAGTACAGAAATTTTATGAAAGTTAAAGTATTGATTCAACTTCATTACTTAAGTAAAAGTGGAAAAAGTACGGGCTCTGAAACTTACTCAAAGTAGCTCTTTTGAAGATGTTTCTACCAGCTATTTCTGTGGAAAGCTAGTTGAACCTTATGTTATATTCATGTAATTAAAATCACATTAACATAGTGTGGGAATACAAATGGGAATGCAAACTTTATTTCAGTCTAATGAGTCCTTATGAATCTACACTGCTTGAATCAGTTATGGAAAAAAGGGGAGTGTTAAACTGAAACTTGGCAGGTGGGGGAACCCTAAAATTGGTCGTAGTAGCACAGCATTGGGTAAAGAATCACAGCTGAAAAATTTTATTGTGAGCTCCAGTGGGGTTTCTTAGTGTATAGGCTGTGACCAGCTGATCTGGCCTACTGCTGCTACTATTAGGTTTACTGCTCTGTGTGGATTTGCACGACTGAATTCAACTAGATGTAAGCAGATGTTTCATGAATGGTCTTGGCTGATTTCCATCTTATACACTGACAATATTTTGTTTATACTAGATGGTATAAAGTAGCTATGAAGGTTAATTTCAGTGAATGCCACTCAGCTAAATTCATTTTTATCTCTGCTATCCTTTATGTAATCCAGCTCCACCCAGCACACTGTCCATCACACTTCAGCAAACTAACAAACTAACTAGTAAGAATTCTGAATTTAATCTCAGAATTCTTTTTTTCCCCCAGTGGCCCTATTGTATCTCAGAATCCAGTATTCTGAGAATAAAGTCGGAATCCTGAGAAAAATGTCAGAATTCTGACTTTTTTCTCAGAATTCTGAGATTAAAGTTAGAATTCTGAGATTATAGCCAGAATTGAGAAAAAAGTCAGAATTCTGACTCAAAATTCCGAGATTAAAGTTAGAATTCAGACTCAGTATTCTCAGATTAAAGTTATAATTCTGAAGGAAAAAAAAGTCAGAATTCTGACTCAGAATTCTGAGATTAAAATTAGAATTCTGAGATTATAGTCAGATTTCTGAGAAAAAAGTCAGAATTCTCACTCAGACTTCTGACTCAGAATTCTGAGATTAAGGTCAGAATTCCGACTCAGAATTCTAAAAAAAAAAAAACAAGTCAGAATCCAGAGTCAGAATTCTGAGACTAAAGTCAGAATTCTCACGTTTTTCTCAGAGTTCTGAGATTATAGTAAGAATTCTGACATTTTTCTCAGAATCCTGAGTTAGATTTCTCACTCAGAATTCTGAAATTACACTCAGACTTCTGACTCAGAATTCTGAGATTAAAGTCAGAATTCTCACGTTTTTCTCAGAATTCTGAGATTATAGTAAGAATTCTGACATTTTTCTCAGAATCCTGAGATTAAAGTCAGCATTCTGACTCAGAATTCCGAGATTAAAGTTAGAATTCTGAGATTAAAGTTAGAATTCTGAGATTATAGCCAGAATTGAGAAAAAGTCAGAATTCTGACTCAAAATTCCGAGATTAAAGTTAGAATTCAGACTCAGTATTCTCAGATTAAAGTTAGAATTCTGAAGAAAAAAAAAGTCAGAATTCTGACTCAGAATTCTGAGATTAAAATTAGAATTCACACTCAGAATTCTGAGATTAAAATAAGCATTCTGACTTTTTTCTCAGAATTCTGAGATTAAAGTTAGAATTCTGATTCAGAATTCTGAGATTAAAGTTAGAATTTTGAGAAAGAGAATTCTGAAAAAGTGTTTAGAAATCTGACTCAGAATTCTGAGAAAATGTCAAAATGCTTATTTTAATCTCAGAATTTTGACTTTTCTCTCAGAATTCTAACTAGTCAGAATTCTAACTAGTTAGAATTCTGACTAGTTAGAATTCTGACATCAATCTCAGAATCCTTTTTCCCCCCCAGTGGCCCTAATCCCCTCCCGTAGAGTTAGCACACTGTAGTTTGTTTTACAGGATTTCTCTCAATTTAGAATAACATAAATTCACATCAAATACATATCCAAAATCAGATTTAACAATTGAGAACTTGCATATATTTCCAGTTTATTAAATACCACTGACCAGTCCTTACCTTTAACTAGGTATTCCTGTCCTGACCTGTCTTTCTTTCTCCATCTCTGAGTGAAGTTAGCTGGACATTAGCTAGCTAGCAGACAAGTAGCACACATAGCCATGGAAGTGATTAAATTCAATGACTTGACTTCAATGGGTGAGTGAATATTTTCAGCAATATAGTATGTCACAGTTCATCAAAACGTCACCAAAATGCTCCACCCACAAGTTGGCGCTAGCTCTACGCAGTCACTGGGCTGCATCTCCATCCTGCCTGTAGAACTTTGTATTTGGCCACACACATAGCAACTCAAGAACAGATGAGAAACAAAGTCATCTACCAGTCTGGAAATGGTTAAAAACCATTTCCCAGGCTTTGGGACTCCAGTGAATCACAGTGAGAGCCATTATTCACTAATAGAGACAATTTGGAACAGTGGTGAACCTTCCCAAGAGTGGCCAGCTTGCCAAAATCACTCCAGAAGTACACTCACAAGTCATCCAGGAGGCCACAAAAGAAACCAGAAAAACATCAAAAGAACTGCAGGCCTCACTTATTTCAGTTAAAGTCGGAGTTCATGATTCAACAATAAGAAAGCAACTGGGCAAAAATGGCATCCATTGGAGACTTGGCGAAAACCACTCCTGACCAAAAAAAAACACACAGAGTCTTTTAGGTAAATATTCTGTGGACTACAAGACTAAAGTTGGACTTTTTGGAAAGTTTAAGTTCTGTTACATTTTACATAAAACTAACACAGCATTTCATAGAAAGAGCATCAAAGCAACAATCAAACATGTTGGTGATAGTGTGATGGTCAGAGGCTGCTTTGCCACTTCAGGACCTGGACAATTTGCCGTAATTGATGAATGTTCTGTTTTCTACCAGAAAATCCTAAAAGAGGATTTCCACCAGTTTGTATCCTAAAGCTCAAGCTCACTTGGTTTATGCAGTGGGACAATGATCCGAAACATACAGGCAAGTCCATCTCTGAATGGCTCACAAAACAAACGGTAGGTTTTGGAGTGAAAAAAGTCTGAACTGAGTCCAATTGACATGTTTTGGCATGAAGTTAAACAAGCCATTTATGCTTGAAAACTGCAATGCAATTTGCAAATTCTGTAAAGAAGAGTGGGGCAAAATTCTTCCACAACAATTTGAAAGACTCGCCAGACTTGCCAGTTATCATAAATGTTTGCAGTTCTGGGTTAGGGCAGTTAGGGTTAGTCCTCATGATCTAAACGAGAAGAAAGTTCATCATGCAATGTCACAGATTTCTCTCTGGACTAACTGACAATACCACTTCTATCTTGAGGTGTCAACCAGTCAAGCCAGAATGTGCCCTTCTTATTGTCAATAAGTAAGGCTGGAGTTATTCGACTGTTTAATGAATTCATGCATACCAGTGACATCGCGTCACCCCCGTCAATGAACACCTCAGTGGCTTCAGCCTCTACAGATGGCAAGAACATCCCTGCCGTACAACTATGGCAGTGTAAGAAAATGAGTGAACATCTGACATAACTGGAGTAGAGCAATGACAGATAAACAACAATAAACCTCTTGTTTTACATTAGTGCTAAAAATATAAGGTCACTGGGGTCAGAGTCCCCAGAAGAGACCTAGTGTCACCTGAATGGAAAAGTACACAATAATGATGGTCCTCACTTAAGAGGTCTGTCTGCTAACTTATGGATTAAATGCTGTATTGCTATTGTCTGAGTGACATTTTCTTTGAATTTCCCTGGATTATCTTGTATTTTCAGCTTTTGAGTCTACACAAGACATCGCTAAAACATTAGAAACTAGATAAGCAGCAACCAGCACCCACAATGAATACAGATTTATGAAATTCATCCCTCATTTTATTGAGCGTCTTACCTAGCTGTGTCAAGGATGCATGTAATTAAAGCTCTTATATATGCAGTCTGTGAAGTTTGTTTACACATGGAATTTGCAAAGAGGGTTACCGAAGATGATCCTACTGTATTTTGTCATAACCATGTGCCGTCACATGGTGGCAATGCAGCATAATCAATGATGCATGGCCGGCAATGGTACCATTGCCGTCTCTGTTTCTGCAGATAAGAATGTTTCATGACAAAGCTGTTGTCCCTTTCCTTTACGCTGGATGTCACTATTGGATCAGCTGTTTGTGCAAAACTGTTATGCTGACCTTCACATCCCCTCCCCCAATCTGCCTGCCAGGTCTGCACCATCATGTGTGCTGAGGCAGAAGCATGCATGTGTGAATGAGGCTGTCTGCTGCTCCACCTCCTCCCCGTCTCCCTCCTTCACCATCCTTTGCGCTGCATTTTCCTGCAGGAGACTCGTCACTGTGGCTGAGGCTGTCACAGCCATAACAGCTTCAGCATCAGCATCATTTCCTCATCTGTCTCAGCAGCATCCACTCCATCCTGGAGAGCATTCATTTTTCACAAGCGCACACCCCCTTTTACCTCTCTTTCCTCTAGATTTTTAACTCACATCCTAGGTTCGTTTACCCTGTCGCATCTCCCTCTTCCCTTCTGCTCAACTCAACAGTCTCCCTCACCACCATCCACTCTTCCATAGCACCGCTCAGCAAAAAGCAGGCAAGCTGTCTCTTCTTCCTACAAAAGCGTCTCTTAGCTGGACAGCTGGTCTTCCACTGTCCCTCTGGAGGATGATCCTGTGGATGAAGACAGAGGAGATGGCCCTCGGTGAGCTGCTAGTGAGACTGAGGACCGTCACCCAAAGCATAGGTGGGTGGCAACGACACAATCGGAAGCAGCTCTTGTCTCTGGTCATTGTATTTTTTGCTTGCTGAGGATGTTGCATGTTGATCTTAAACATAGACATAGGTGAAAATACTATTACTAAAATGCAGGCACAGTAAGAGACATATTATTCCTTTGCCTTGATGGAATCAAGTCCAAATGGACATCAAAACAAAAGCAGTTTACAAAGCCAATGCAGGATCACAATGTCGAAGCGTGTTGTACAGGAAACCACACAAGCTTGAATGTGCTGCTGTTCATGATCATTCTGCCTCAAGACATGCAGGTGCTTAGCCGGAATACGATTTTATCCTCTGAAATAAAATCTGGTTCATGCTGACATTAAAGAGATATTAAAGTATTTACAATGCGGATAAACAGAAATACTATTGCATGAAAAGCTGTCTCATTTTTTTACAGAAACGCAGGCTGTACACAGGGTGGTTTGTGTTGTGATACACTACCTCACTAACCCCAATTGTAGTACTCCACCCTAGAAAACTATAGTGTGTGGAATATGTCTGATTAGCAAAAGTGTTTTTAAAAAATGAGACACAATGACCTTCCTCTGTAACCGTAGAATGATTATTTAACATAACCTTTTCATTTCCGAATATTCGCACGGTTTCTTTTACTGATTTTGCTGTTAGGTCTGCCTTCCTGAGCTCCCCTCATGGTGTTTTTGTGGTTAGACGGCTTTTTTTCTACTCTATATATGACGTTCTCCTGCTTTTGCAGCTTCTTGATTTATCGCCACCAAATCAAGGACAGACGTTTCTCCTGTGCTAAACTAATGCCACTGATGTGATTTGTGATCTTTGCTTCTGGTCCCTTTTGATCCATTTATAGAGATCTCCCCTAATCCACTCACTGCCAGCACACAACCACTCTAATAAGCATGAACGCACACATGCACAGCCTGCACAGCCTGCACAGACAACCTGCCAAACACTTGGGTGTGTTAATATTTTATTTAATGTTTGTAAAACCTTACTTAGAAAAGCCTACCCTAAAGAGTTATAGCTTTCAGACCCTCATTTCATTTTGCACCTGTACA
Organism: Haplochromis burtoni; assembly: GCF_018398535.1. Classification (NCBI taxonomy): domain Eukaryota; kingdom Metazoa; phylum Chordata; class Actinopteri; order Cichliformes; family Cichlidae; genus Haplochromis; species Haplochromis burtoni. The sequence goes on along the minus strand of NW_024582694.1, from coordinate 216,693 downwards.
TGTCAAGCTAAAGTGAGAGGAAATAATGTTTTACTAAGTGCATTTACTGGTTTCCCCTTTGCATGGTTTCATTTTTAAGATGGTGAAAGCATGGCAGTAGTGAGTGGGTGGACTTGACTAAGGAGGGGGGACTTGGCTATGCCCAAGCTAGAGGAATGAAAATGCAAAGACTCTAAAGGCAAATCAAGAATTGCATCACTCTACTTAGCTAAAATCAAAATGAAAATAAGGTCATATTGTTCCTGGGGTTTTTTAAGTCTGCAATACTATCCTAAAACTGTACATTAATCCAGTCCCTGGTAGCTGTTTATAAAGAAGTGTGACAGGAATTCGCTGTGGCAGGAGAATGAGAGCAGTAATCGGCTCAGAGAGGAGAGTAACGCTGATCACAGAAGACAGCAGAGAGGAAGGGAGAGTGAGGAAAAGGGAGATTCGGGGAATTGAGTCAGCTAAGGATGCATAGGATTTAGCATCATCTAACTTGAAGAACTGTTTTTTTCTTCTTGTTTTTCTCTGATCCATTCTCTGATGGATGTTGCATTGTACACTGTAGAAAGCTGAAGTATTAATTGCTTCTTTTTTTTTTTTGTCCCTTGGGGAATACTGCACTCCTGTCTGTTTCAACTTCTGGCTGCTGGCTGTCTTTGCAGCGCCATTAGCATGAGTGCAACACAACGTGATATAAACCAAAAACATCTATTTGGATCATAACCTGTAGCTGAGTGCATTTTCCTTTTTTGGTAAAGATGATGGGTGATCCAGTTCATCCGTCAATGTAGTAACCTGTGGGTGGACAAGAGTCGTTTTTTACAGCTTATTCAAGGGAGAGAGAAAATAAAATATTGGGTAAATGGTAGCTTTTCCTAAATGCAATTAAATAAAGCTAATGGATTTTGATCAGATTGTTGCAAATTACACTTATACAGGTAATAAACCAAAATATTAGACACATTAAAACTTTGACCTGACGATGGTGCTAGAATACAGGTTAAAGGATCACCACGGTAATCATTCTAAGGGACGTGTGCGTGGGTCTTTGTGTAGGTGTGTGAGCCTTTATGGCAGTTTATCAAATATTTAGATGTTCACTCACAAAATCACAATTAAAGACACCTGTTGTTTTCGTACAGGAAGTCATGGGATCACTAGAATCAGAATCAGAATCAGAAAGGGTTTTATTGCCAAATGTTGAGCAGGTTTACAACATTAGGAAATTGCTGCGGTGCTTCAGTGCAAACATACTGTCATAAAAATATAAAAATAAGAATAAGAATTAAAAGTGCTAAGTGGATAGATATATACATGATATATACATGATATATACATGAGTGCAGGTGGTGATCAGCTTTACACATCACTAGCGTCATGTGTAAACCATGAAATTTCATGGCAGTCCTTTTAACAATTGTGGAGGTTTTCTAGTACAATAACACTGATGAACCAATCCACAGCACCATGCTCAGTAATTTAATTGGCAGAACCATTAGTCAGTTAACTGAAAGGAAAACAGTAGGTTAACTACGAATATAATACTTAGAGCCATAATCACTGGAAGCCTCTTTCTGACTTTCTAACTGGGCATTTGACCTACTTCCAGCTGATTTAAAAGGACACATCTAGTTCACTGAGTCACAGGTGTCGGCTTTTCCAGCAGGAATGTGTTATTCTGCAGCTGGTGAAGCTTAGGGGGGCTGTTTCTTTATTTTTTATTTATCGTGCAGCACACGCATGCAAGCCAAGTGGAAGAGGCTTATTATATATCGCGTGGGGGAGTTTATGGCTTGGAAGGAGCTGACTCTCATGAACCTTTGCTTGAAAGCAGTCCATCTCTCCCATGAGTATGGTTACATTTTGATAATGGTCATTTGTAACTGAGCAGATTTTTCACTATTTCATTGATGGAACATTAACTCAACAAGGAGGTGTATAAATCAAATACTATATTGTGTCAGGTTCCCTTTTAAGCTAAAGGTCAATGGTTCATTCTGCCCTAAGTGGGCTATGCTGTTCATCCTTAAAGGCAGAGCAGGTGTATAACCAGATGGATCCAGCAGGCAACTATCAGCTTCCAGCTAGCCAGCCATGCTCAGAGAGATATAGTACCTAGGGATAGCAAGAGTGGTAGTAAAAGCATTCTAAAGTTGTCTTTTGCTAGTTACAATTACTGTTTCATGTAAAACAAAATCTAATGTATCACTATATATATCCACCACTTTGGGATACACTGAAACATTTACTAAATGAGACCATTTTGAACAAAAGTTTCAGTCTGGACCCCTGTAGTGTAGAGAAGCTTTCAATCTGCAGTGGTTTATATTTAGCAGTGTGGCTGTGTCCTGTGACCTTCCTCTAATGTACATGAAACCCCAGAGGCAGGGACAGAAGCAGTAAGACCTTGACAAAGAATAGAGCATCAGTATAACTTTGATTAAATAGAGAAGAAATCATGAAAGGTGGACCTGAGGTGAAGATGGTGATATGCTGCAACTGCAGTCAGACTTAAAAAGTAGGCCCTATATAGGATTTGTCATTTGTGTAGAAGGGTATCAGCTAAGCCATCAGCTGATCAGCTTGGACTGCAGCTGAGCTTGACTTTGAGAAAATGCAATGCTCGATTTGAGGTCCCCAGACGATGAATCCTAATGGCTTTGGTGATCCCCGGTCAAAGTGTGTGGAGCACAAAAGAAAGCACTATTATTAATAAGTGTGCATTTGTGGTTTTTAGTTAAATGCCCTGACAACTTTTGGAGTTTTTTTCATGACTGTAGACTCTTTACTTATTTGTGCTCTTTGCAGGTTTTACCACATTGGGTTATTGCTTTGGTCTGTATGAAGGAGAGGAAATTTAAGTTGTCAGTTCATCAGTTCATTCCCTGAAGCTCAAGCACACTTGGGTTATCTTTGTCTGATATTAAAATGTATTTAATCTAAAATATGTTAACTGTGAGAAATAAAAAAATAAAAAATAAAAAAACAGGAAGAGAGAGAGAATAGGTTTTCACAGCACTGTATGTAAGTATGTGCCCAAACACCAAAAGGGTAATAGAAAATTAAGTATAGGAGGTGGAATATGTCATAAATGGGGGATAAGACATGATTAACAAGAAGACAGGGATGGAGGGATGAGGTGGAGATTAGGGCTGAATGTCTGTGATGGCCAAACCCATGTCCACACTTTGAAGTCAGTAACTCTTGTATTTTCATTTCTTCATTTGAACATAGTAACACACTTTAGTTTCCAATAACTTTATTGATTGGTTTGGATACATCTGTTCTATTTGTGAGCGCGCACATTTAGTTTACTTATGTATTCATATCACTTCATTACTTTGATTTTTGACTAACCTTTTTCTTTTTATTTCTTACCTGCCATCATCCCTGGGAGTTCCTGGACAAAAGATGGTAGCCAGGGTTTGAAACCACTAAATGCAAAAAGGGATAATTGGACCACACCGCCACTTCCTACTGAAGGGGAGAATGTGTGTTTTCTTTCATTTAAAAACAAAGTATTTGTATTAAATTAAATATTTGAGTTTAGGGTTTAATGGTTTTGATTTTCTTCTTTAGTGTTTAGTTTATTAACAAACTAGATTGTACTGCATTGTGTTGTGATTTATGATTGTGTTTGTTTGTTACCCCCTCAGTCATTTGGTTTGTTGTTTGCATTCGTTGCCTGAGTTCAGTTTTGTTTCTTTGACCTCTTTTATGAACTCAGCATTTATTACTTTTGTAAATATAATTTTGGGGGGTTAAATAAATGAAAACCATATTTTTTTAATAATCCCTGGGACGACTCCTGTTTTTCAACTCGGTCCATCACAATGTCACTGAATAGCAAGCTGAAGTTGTGTGTCCCATCCGCTGTAGGTGCCTCATTGGTATGTGAGCGAGTGCATCTCCCCTCTCATCTCTATTCTAAGCCTATAAAGTGCAAGCTGCCTTTTTGCTTGCCAGCCAAACATTCACACAAAACCCACAAATAAACCCAAGCCTGCCAATAAGCAACCTCCTCTCCACTGGGTTTGCTCCTCCTCGGTTTCAGGCAACATAGTAACAAGAAACTTTTTAACTGTTGCCATAAAGTTTATGGGGTTTTTTCTTGGTTTTTTTGCTGGGTTTTTTGTTTTTTAAGTCTTACAGGTGATTGGCTTTAGCGCAGTAGTTTTTTGCACTGTGAATTTAATGCATGGAGGAATCCTGTGAGATAGAGGGAAAGAAAGGGTAGATTAGTTCAGGAGCAGAGGAGTATAATTAGCCTAAACAGCAGAAGGGGATTTATGCTCTGCCGGCTGCCCTCTGCTTCTGCTGCCTTCCACCCTCCTCCCCTCTTGTCCTTCCTTGGAAAGCATTGCTTCTCTCAGTTGTCAATAGTTCCACTGACGATGTGTGTGTGTACTAGGGGTCTGTGTGCGAATGTGTGTGAAGGGACCTGGGCTTGTTCTCACCTCTAGTGTGAGCAGTGTTTGTTTCAGAGTTTATGCAGACAGTGACTCAGCTGTTTGTGATTCTGCAAGCTTTGCACTGTGCGCTTGCCTTGAGTCCTCAATGTGGCTCTGCAGAGGACAGTAGGCTTATCTTATATGTAGCCACTGCATACATCTCCGCACAGGAACACGTGTGAGAGCATCTCTTTGTAATCCTGAGTAACCTGGCACATTAAAAGAAGGATCCTTCCTATGTCAGCATTTGGGAATTATGCTTTGGAGTCTGTCAAAGCTTTAAAAAGTGCAGCGAGGGGTCTCTCTCTCTGGATGACAAAGTTTGTTTTAGAGGGGTGAGACCAGCAGCCAGCTCTAATGTCTCTCCATGAGTTTCTTCGGGAGGGCGGTGAGGCATCGTTCCGGATCATGAACCGCCTCAGTCATCTTATGCAGAACTTGGAATTCTCTGGACTGGGCTCGGCTTTCCCTTTCAGCCCTGCCAGCCGCAAGAACTCCTGGAGAGCCTGGGATGGTAGGACTGAGAAAAAAGGAGTGTATTCTGTGTGAGAGTGAGTGTGCATGTGTGCACGTATACTCGCAACTTTTTGTGCCTGTGTGTGTATTTGCGCATAATATATTTTTCATTGAAGCTCTGGCTAGAGTATGTAGGGCATCGCACCCAGAGACTCACATACAGTGTTTCCTGTGGGCTTCCCTTGCCCCCACCCCCTCTGCTGGGCTGTTTCTGTGTCTTGATGTGTATAACATTTTGTGTGTGAGTGCATGACTGCGCAGCTTAATCAGCTGCTTCAGTATCCAACATGCACATCTCGGCAGCTGCACTGACATTTTTCCATAGAAGCAGTGAAAAATTCTTCAGCAGATGCAGAAACTGCAGCACAGAGCAGAAGAAGAGCTGGTGCAAAGGAATGCTGATTAAAGCTGCTGAGCTAACAGTTTGGTGTCGTCTCAGCCAGATTGTTGCCACTTTTACTAACACACAGCAAGAAAAGAAATGGTGAAGAAAACCAAGAAGAGTGTTTCTCAGTGGGATAGTGGGATGCCAATGGTCCCGCTTAAGCCATGTGAGTCAGGGGTCTTTTTTCAGCGTTTTTCTTTATCTGGGACATATAGAAAGCAGCTGTTTTCAGCGATTCTCCTGCTGACTGTCTATATAAATATTTTAAAACCTTTTGTAGTCTTCATATTCTTGTTTCTCATGTTTCTCTTTGTGATTTTGTTAGATATTCATGCAGTGCTTGCTGTAGGTTTTACTTCTACATATACAATTTGTGCATATACTTTATGCACAATGTGCATGATCTGAACACACAGTATGTGCATTTTTGTCTGTACCTGAAGCTATGAGATTTCGGAGGAAGGTTTTCATTTCCTGTCCTCCCAGCTCTGTTTAAGTCATTAGCCATGAGGAGAATTTGAGAGAGGGATTTCTGTTTTTTAGATGTTATGTTTTGTAGACTGAGACTATTAACTCTGACACCATGGAAAATTCTCAGGAGAAAAGATTAGCAAATATTTTGGTGTAGTAGTTTTGTGTGATTTCTTGCATTTGCAAGTAACTCATAGTCTTCCAGTTCTTTGCTCTTCTTGTTGATCAAAGTGATTTTTGCACAGTTGTTGCAGCCTTTATAATAACATTTGTAGACAGTGAAACTGTATACAGAAGTATGCTAATCGGCCACTTTATAAGAACTGCTCATTGATGCAAATATTTAATCTATGTGCCTACATGTGCAGAGTTGGCAGCATTTAGACATGTAGACTTGGTCAAGATGACCTGCTAAAATTCAAACTGAGCATTAGAATACATACACCAGTTAGTTTACATCAGAATGAAATTTCAATGCATTTACTCGCCATCACATTGCACAATCTCAATAATAAATTAATCTAAAGGTATAAAATATAAAAATATAATCTAGGATATGTGCACATAATAATATAAGAGAAATGAGTCCATATACATTATTATTGGTAAAACTTTACAGAATATTAACAATGGAGCAGAAAACCAGAGTAAATCATTATTCCAGGCTGTCATGATCCAAGCAGCCAGGAACACACAGGCACAAATATAATCTTCAAAAAATGGGTTTATTATACCCCCAAAAAGGACAAGATGATTACAAAAATTCAAAATAACAAAAAATAAAGTTTTTAAGAACCAAGTGGGCCCATAAAAGAGGTTAACTTAACAGACCGCTACTCAAAAATCACTTTAAAAAACATAACTCAACAAACTGACCTGCCCAAATGAGAAACAGCTCCAGTTATATAGCAAATGAATAAACCATTATATACACCAAAGGTGAAAACTAAAGAGATAACAGATAACCATCATTCAAGAAGAACCCCATTCCCCCTGCATGATCACAATAGATGGTCCAGTCCACTTTATTGGCTTCTGCATTTAAACCAGCTCCACCCTCAGCCTCCTCTTTCAGCCAAACCAGGAAGGACTGGAGCAGAGGTCAGGTAACTCAGAAAGAGTAGAAATATAATCAATATAACATACCTATATAAAATAACAAACAATGCAAAGCAAAGTCTATTCCACCATTTGGGCTATAGCTTAGTGCTGTCATGCATTACAGGTAAACTCAAAATATCAAATTAGTTAACTTATGATCACAGAAACTTTAGAGCATAACGTAAACATAAGACAAAAGACCAAATGAATATTACCTAAGTATCTCAGTTGTGTGGTTGCATGCATCCATCACACAGGCATTAAATTGCCCTGTGTGATGTGAAACGTTTAAAGAAATTTGCCTTGTGCAAAAAATAAGGAAGAAAGTAGCCAAAAAGGCTGGTCCAAGTGTTTCAGAAACTACTGATTTACTGGGATTCTTACATAAAATCATCTCTAGGGAATGATCCAAAAGAAAGGAAATATGCAGAGAGCAGCAGTTCTCTGTGTGAAAATGCTGTGTTGATCTCAGAAGAGCATCTCTGAACATGTCAAACCTTAATGCAGATGGACTACAACAGAAGACCACGCTAGGGGCTATTCCTCTCAGCTAAGAACAGGAAGCCGAGGTTACAGTCTGCATGGGCTCACAAAAAGTTGAGCCTTTTTTCGAGCAGAAAGGAGGGGAGAGAGAGCAAGGAAGGACATGCAAAGGGCCACAGTTTGCACTCAAACCCCGCCTGCTGCGTTTTAGTCAAAAGGCATGTGGCTTCCACCACTGAGCTAAGCTGGCACGCTGACTTTCAGTTTATGATGCAACATTTGATTGGTTGATTCAGAAGTTTGTGTAAATAACATAAAAGTATAACTCCATCCTGCACTGTACCATTCAGGGGGTTTGTTGGGTTATATTGATATTGAAGATGTTTTCATGGCCCACTTTGCACCTTAGTACTGACAGAGCATTGTTTAAATATCACAGTCTGAGTATTGTTGTTAACCATGTGTCAGTATAGCCATCTTCTGATGGCTGCTCCCAGAAGGTTAACCTACTATCTCACAAATCATCTCAAACTGCTTCCTTGAACATGACAGTGAGTTCAGTTTACTCAAGGGGTATCCACAGTCACCAGATCTCAGCCCAGTAGAACACCTGTGTGATGTGGTGGAAACAAAGATTTACCCAAAATGGGGGTTGTGTGTGTGTTAACAGTTTTATGCAGCGTGTTTTCATTTATTCGACTGACTCTGTGAGCTGATTTGATGGACTGTGCCTTGTTTGACTATCTTGCTCACTTTAAGCTGCATAGTTTTCCAGTCTAGTGGCTTTAGCTTTGAACTTATAAAGTTTATGGCACTGATAACCTGCATGCCCTTGGTCATAAAGCAAATGCCCACGTTAAACACACAAACACACCGATGCAGAGGCAAGCTGCACACACTTTACACAGGTATATGTTCCCCAAGCCATTTAGCACCACTGCATCTTCGTTTAATAGATATTGGCTGAATTAGGAGACAAAGAATCAAGTCTATTAGCCTTTTTTTAACTGAAATGTATCTTTTGAACAACTCACTGTAATGGAATCTAAATTGCCACTTTGTATTAAGAGACAGCGTCTCTCTTTGAGAGGTCTCCTTAGAATTAAGTCTTTCAGTAAGTTTGTAAGAATGGGGTCTTTTGAGCGGAGTAAACAAGAATAGAGGCTTTGAATGGATCGAGTCAGTGAATGGTTAAATGGGGATGTCTTTGAATGGGTTGGTCAGAATGGAGGCTTTGTATTTTTAGTCCACATTTCCTGAGATAAGGCAGACGCGGATCGCGAGTTTTGTTGCCATAGGTAAATGAGCAGTGGAAGCTGCAGTACCTTTAATAACCAAAGTGACGCACAGCAGCTTAATGTAGAACCTATTTCCCTATTCTTGATTAGTCATGAAGAGGCATGACTACTTCCTTTTTATTGGTCAGACTGTCAGCTATGTAAAGTTGGAGGCTTTTTAGCTAGTTAGATAACTGTCCTCTTAGGGGAGGTATAAAGGTAGTTGGACCAGGAGAGAGGGTGGGGTCTAGCAGTACACTGTAGCTTTTGTATACAGGGAAGGTAACCTGAGGTTGCAATAGGAAGTCCTCAGTTACTGCGTCTGCGGGCTGTAGAGCACCTGCAGCCTGACCAAGAGGTTAAATGTAGTGTCTGGCGAAAGGTAGAGTCAGGATGAGAGGGAAATTGTTGTTGTGATATTGTTTGTGAAGCTACATGGAAGAAATGCTGGAGAAAAGAAGTGAAGGAGACATAGACTGGGACAGGAAGATGGGAAGAGAGGAGATAGCAGATTTGGGCTCCTTGATGGATGCAGACATCGAGGTTGAGCTAGATCCTGGGTTTTGCTTGGAAATGGACTCAGAGGTGACTCTAGCTGGACAGGTGAGTCCAGGCTCACAGGAGTGCTCTGACAGTGAGGAAGTGGACTGGTGTGTAATTAAAGGACACACAGATTCTCTGGTTGTGGTTGAAGACATGAAAGAGGGAAGGGCAGCTGAGATTGAGGCGTATTACACGTCAAAGGAGATTGGAGAGACTGATGAAAATGCAAACATAGATATGGAAGATCAGAGGAGCAAAGAGGAAATGGTAGAGGAAGTATTGGATGCATTTTTGGGGCCAAGGGAGGAAATTGGGGTTCATGTCCGGCTCACTATTGAGGAGGTGGAAAGTTACTACAGATTTTCTTGCCGTTGCAACTGGTTATGTGGTAAGTTATACCTATTCATTCTTCATCCTCTCTTTCTTTTTTATTGTTCTATTACATTAACAGCAGTTTAAGTAATGGCTCTCATATCTTCAAGGGGGTATCTTGTAATCATTAAGACATGATATTTTCATTCTTGAACTTTCAAATAATTCTTATTTTTCTTATACTGTGTGTTTGTGCAGGCCTCAGTTCATCCATGGTCTGAGAAAGTAGTTCCTCTCCCTTCTTTTTCTTCTGGAGTGTCACCTTTGATAAGAAAAGAAAGGCTAATATTTAGTTCTCTCTCAAGCAATACCAGAGGTTCAGAGAGCATGACAGCACTGAATTTGGACAAGGGCCAGAAATGACTGACATCACAATGTAAACCCAGTAAATCATTTGACCAAAGAAATCGCGATTAGGTGCTGAGCCACCACAAGCAGCAACAGTGCAAGCTGACAGAGATATTTGAAGATTCTGTAAATCTTCTGAAGGGATTGAACCATACTACTATTCAATTTTCTATGCATCCAGCTTTCTGCCATTTATGTCCAGACACCACTTCAAACTAACCAGTTTGCATATGCCCACAAAAAAACATCACTCAGGAGTAAACAGGAGCCCAAATCACATCACCTGGCTGCTTTTGAAGTGGAGGAACGACAGCTTTTCATCCTTTTTCTAAGACCTTCAGCTGAAGCTCTGTTGCTACTATCATTTTCTTTTGTTCACTACCTACATAGCCAAGGGCGAGGGTAGGAACATAGATCGACCAGTAGATTGACAGCGTAGCTTTCACATTCAGGTCTCTCTTCTCCACATCAGACCGGTGCAGCTTCTGCATCACTGCAGACGCTGCACCAATCCATCTGTCAGTCTCCTGTTCCACTCTTTCCTTGCTTATGAACAAAATCCGATATACTCAAAGAGCAATTTATTTGCTTTTTTATACTAATAAACTTAGTGACCTCTTGTATCTTATTAATGGGAATGCTGTATAGGAACCCGAACCCAGTAGGATAGAAATGCTTCATTCTAACATGAAGTCTCAGTTTGCAGTGAATTGCAGCAAACATTTCTCCAGTGGGGACAAGTGAGCCTATATCAGCAAAACTATAACTATAACAGCAAAATGTTCCAAAAAACTATCAAGTCCCTTCACTGTAAGTCACAATGAGATAAGATAGGGTTTTTTTGTGTTGTTCTTTTTCCAGGGGTAAATATCACCCCTTGCATTCCTCCAACCATTTGCTTTATCTCTGCTACTCCTCCTCCTTCATGACCCCTTAAGCACCTTATTCCCTCTTGTTGCCCACCCAGACCCCCACTGCTCCGCTTCCTGCCCCTTCCTGATCCCAACTGTTAATTATTTGAATGTTATATTTTTTGAGTACATTACTATAAGATCACATAGAGGGAGTGGATCAAGTAAACAGCTCTGGTGAATGAAGCAATTTCTTAACCATATAAATTAACAAGAAAATAGGCAGTTTGTTTTGTTGCATGTGCGTGTGTGTGTCAGTCACGTGGGCCTGTCAATCCAGGATTTCTTTCCTCTCGTCTACTCCTGCTTAATCTGTGTCAGTAGTGGCAGGCAGTCCAGGTGTGTCACTGTGACCCACTAAAGTTTGACCAGTTGCCCACAAACGTGTACGTGAGTGGTCGCTAATCCCAGTCGTTAAGCTTTCTAAAGAACATTAGCGCCTCACCCAGCAGGTGGTATGTGATTGTGTGTCTGTATGCGAGTATACAGGGAATGTTGAAATTGCTTGAAAATTATTTAGAGGGAATATTTTTTGTAACAGACATAGTTGCTGTATCACTAAAGAGCAGAATGCTCTAATAATAGCATCTCAGTCATCTTAATGTAAAGAGTGCTCTTTTACACGTACATCCTTGTCTCGCTTTAGGTTGTTTTGACACCACAGATACTCTGAGGAGATAAAATACAAAGAAAGACAGACTGGAAAAAAAACTTCATAGTTTCAGTGTCTTGTAGTATCTGATACTGTTTCAATTCACAGCCAGAGGGGCTTTTAGCATTGTGCATGTGGCAATAGTTTATGCAAGCATGTGAGAAAATTATGATTTGTAGAGTAAGGGCTATAGGAGATACAATTGGTGTGAAGACTCTAATAAAAATAATGTGTAATAATAATAATGCATAATAGAAAGTAACCATGCATAAGGTTATGTTAACAAATCAAAACAAAAAAAGCTGTTAAAAAGGAGCCAGATCGGATATTCAGGGGGAGACTTTTCGGTAACCGAATAGCCCTTTTCTCTAAACAGTGCAGCTATTGCTGGCCTGGGTCGGGGCCGGAGTTTGATTTGATCTGCGTGGGAGACTCTGGGTGCAAGGTGTGGTTGGGCAGGTCAGAAAGTGGAAACTCTTGGAGGTTTCTGTGTGAACTTGAGCACATTAGAAGCTTGCGAGCACCTGTGAGAGCTTTCCAGATGGCTAGCCTCATGCAGCTTTGTGTCCAATGACCTCAGGCACTGCTGGCCATTATCGACGTAACAACACTGCTTTACCAAGTTACGAACATCAGATATGGTGATTTATCTGAGCCTATATCCACTTGCTTGGTTTCTTTTATTAAAAAGCCATTTGTGGGCGACACCCTTGCTTGAGGTTAATTTGAGAGAAAAGAGGAAAAGAGAGTTTTTGTTCTGATTAACATCTGTAGGGGTCAGTCAGTAGAGAACCTTTATTATCGCTTGGCCTTAAAAGCGTTCAAGGGACAAAACTAAGTCAGTTCAAAGAAAAGAGGATTTTTACTAAAACAAACTGAGGTTCAATCAGTCAGTATGTGATCAGTATGGTCTGCACACCTACATTTAGGAGGGTAATGTACAATAAATTTGTCCAAGCTTAGTGCTACAGAAACATGTAGTGAAGGAGATTATGAGTCCGATTATTTGACTGATGATGGGGACTGGGTCAGGTTTTTGCTTTTGAAATGTACACTTTACTGAACTTCGGACACATGCGTCAGTCTGGATGTGGCAGATTAGTGTAATCTTGGAGTCCACCTCAGAGGTCTCCGGCTGTCATGCAAGATTTAAAACCACCTGCTACAGTAAACAGAGGCTGTACAGGACCACGTGTGATAGGCTTCACAGAGGTCATGCCATTGAGGTGCACTCCCTTTATTGCTAATTTGGTTTCTTACACATAAGATGGCTATAAAAACAATGCTGAAAGCCTATTTTCTTGGCCGCTTTGTTACTGATTGATTTCTTAAATGACTTTTTTTCGAGTTTGTTTAATGCTGCTTTCTCCTAACTCTTAACAGCTTGGAAGAAGGCCAGTGTGTATCAAAAAATCTTAACATCTGAAAATTACTGACGGCATTGATTTGTTTACTTTTTGCTAGATCACAGTTATAGTCAAACACAATATGATTAAGCCAATATCACTCTATGCAATCATTCATAGTACAAAACATTTTGAAAATCTGGTGAAGAGCAGTTCTTGGTGTTTGAAATGTCACATTATCTTTCATTGTTGGGCTGTTTTAAACTGACCACGTGTTCTTTTCTTGGCTTGCATGTGCCTTGCATTTTTAGTTTATACACAGAACTTTAAAAAGATGCATGCACTGTGACCCTTTAGTGGGTCACAGTGACACATCAGTTCTATCCCTGTGTTAAAAATTTACATCAACAGCCCATTATAACATAGGTGTTCGTAACTAGAACCCAGGATTTTAATGTACTGTTGTGGCTGTGTCTGTGACCCAGAATTTTGTGTTTATTTTTGCATTTGTGATTTATTATGTTATATTGAAAGGATGTTAAGATCTAGGATTATCATGTGTTTGCCTTGAGTTTCGTTTCGTTTATGTTTCTCCTACGTCTTCTGTGTTACACTCATGAATTTCTTGTCTGTGTGCTTCATGTTGTCTAGCCGGTGTTATGTCACATGTTTCACGTTTTTTTTCCTGTTTGTCTTGTGTTTCTTTGTTCAGTGTGTTTAATTTTACTCCTCCCTGTAAGTCACTATGTTCATTTGTGTCAGCTGTTTCCCCATGTGTTTCCACTTCCCCTGATCACCTCCTGGATGTATTTAAGTCCACTGTCTTTCTTTGTTCAGCGTCAAGTCGTCGGTGTTAATTCCTTCTGCGTCACGTCAGGTTAAGAGTTTTTCATGATTCTGCTCGGTTCATGTTTTTTTCCATCATAGTTATTTGCATGTTCCTGCTCAGAGTCATGTTCCTGTCTGTAGTCATAGTTATTATAGTTTAATCATAATAACCACAATGTAGTTTCCCGAGTTTAGGTTTTAGTTCAGTTTTTGCCCTTATTTGCCTTTTGTATTCAGGTTTAATCAGCCTGAATAAACAGCTCGCTTTTTGTTTGAAATGCAGTTTCGGTCTTTTTCACGCCACACGCCGTCTGCTCCCCCTGGCTGTGACAATCTATTGGGGGCAATTGTAACAGTTTATTGTTATTATTGTTTTCTTTAAAAGGACATATTCCACTACACTATGAAAAAGCATATTTTGTGTAAAATAGTGGGGGGGTTTTAATGTGTTAAAACAATATTAGCTTACATATGGACAGGAGAAAAAGAAAGCAACAGTTTGCAGGTATATGCATGACATATACAGGTGAAGCATGTGAGAAATAAATAAATGCATGTCATCCATTTATTTCGGGTGCTTTTAAATTAATATATCAACATGTTTACATGATTTTATTTTATCAAGATCTGTTATGCCATCTGCCATATCTGTTGTCAATACTAACATGAAATGCGTTAGAAACTTGTTTCATCAAAGCATTATCATACATTTAAGTCACCTGTACTTGTATTTAGTATGTAGACTTAAAATCGAATTACCACTAGAATAGCTTCCAGGTTTTTCAAGTCTTTGTAGGCTTTGGCACATCCTGCAGTACCCAACATTTAAACAAATTTTAAAGTATTTAAGCTATATCATTAGATACAATTGCAGCAATGTGATTACCTGAAAGATTGCTTCTTTTTGAGATATAGTGGCGTGATGACTTTTTATATAATAATAATGGATTGCATTTATATAGCGCTTTACAATTCCACTATTCATTCACACACTGGTGGAGGCAAGCTACAGCTGCCCTGGGGCAGACTGACAGAAGCGAGGTTGCCATATCGCGCCATCGGCCCCTCTGGCCATCACCAGTAGGTGAAGTGTCTTGCCCAGGGACACAACGACAGAGACTGTCTGAGCCGGGGCTCGAACCGGCAACCTTCCGATCACAAGATAAACTCCCAACTCTTGAGCCACGATTGCACCGATCATGTTTGTACACACCAAGGGAGCCATTTATAACAGTTTGACTTCCTGGATTAAAAAGAATATTGCAGTCTTGTCCTTATTAGTAAAAGAGGAAACACCTATTGTACTGCTAGTTAGTGTACATATATATGTTCCTTTTCTCAATAAATGTTACAATAGTCCTCGGGCTTCCCTGCCAACAGCTGGGAGCAAAACGGATTCAAAGGACAGACGAAGACTGCACATTTAAATGAGTCTTATCACTAAACAGTGTATATGTTTGTGTTGCTTTGTTTGAAAAGGGAAGAGAGTGACATGTTTTTGTTTCCCACTACACCAACTCTCTGATAATGATGGTGGTAATACCCAAAGGCCAAGTAACCTGATATGACCTGTTGTCAAACAAAGAGTGACACTAAGACTTTGGTTTGTTTAAGCTACACTAAGACACGTGTTTGCATAAAGGGAGGGTGTTAGTCACCTAAAATGCACAGCAAAGAAGGGAACACTATGGTTAACAATGAGGATTACTGTATGATGGACTGAAAGCACCAGGTCATATCTTGTCTATGCTTTGTTCTGGCGAATATCATGGACACAGGTATGGTTCTGGGGACAGACTCTTTATTCGTCTGACTTTTCTGTATATTTCTCTATACATTGGGTTTCTTCTGAATGTTTCGTGTGTGCATGTAGAGTCTAGAGTCTAATGTTTGTCAGCTTACCAAGTCTTGAGTTTGCTAGGATGAGCTTAACAAACCATTTAATTTACCGTTATGTTGTCTCTCTTAAGTTCTAATAATTTCCATGCGTTTATTTTTTAGGCACCCCCTTCCTTATGTACGTTTATGGATGGACTCTTGCTATAGATATCAAAAGAAGCATAACAGCTTGCCGTATAGCCACAACATTAAAACCAATGATCGATTGCAGATATAGCGCATCAGACCAGTGGCAGTCTCCAGTCAGGACACTGCCACATCACAAAATAAAGAAGAGCCTGGGCTTGCAGACTTTACAGATCCCAAAGCAGTCAAGCAACCAGGAGATGTGCCAGAGCAAGCCCGATCCACAGAGGCCCCACTAATGTCCTTTTCAAAGAAAAGATCATAATGATGAGGGAATAAAATAATACTTTTGATACAGTGAAACAATAACATGTGAATCCAGTGTGGATTATTTGCTTTAGGAAAATGAAGCAAACAAAGTCAGACTGATACCAAAAGTCAATATTGCTCTTCAGTCTTATCTTAAGCAGTATGTCTGTGTTCACATCCATATTTACAGGAAACTCCCCTCCTAGAAACTTGATGGCACAAATAAATGTTCTTTCTCTCTTTTGGTTCAATATAATACAGATTTCTGTTCCTGGATAGCTTGGTGAACATGAATATTTCTATAGGAACTAAATAGAGGGGTGCTTCAGATTTGCCCATGTTCTGTTTTTAAATTAAATTGTTAGGTCTCATTATGGACCTTAAATCCATGGCTCAAAAGAACCTGATGTAACAGATGCCAGAACGCTGCTGCAAGAGAAAGAAAACCCAGAAACAACCACACATCTGATTCAAGCTTCTTCCCCAAATTAATTGAACCACGACTGAAAAAAGGATTGCCACTAACTTTCTATTCAACTCATAATTAATAAATAATAAACACAACTGCAAAAGTAACACAGGAATAATGCCTGTGCTGATGGAGGTGAGGGAGCAGAAGCTCCAGCTTCTTGGGTTTTATATGAGCGAAGGTGAAACTTCTGCAGCCAATCAGCACTAGGAATAAATCTGAAGCTTAAATGTAACGGTAGAAAGTTAATGACAGGATGACAGATGTACTGGTACACTGGGGCAAGTGTAACACTTATATTATTGAGCTCGTCACATAAAACACATCTCAGCATAAATAATTAAATGCCAAACTGTAATAGCAAATGGCACAGAGTTCATTACAGCAGTGCCACATTTTCTCTGCTTGTTTTCCCTGCTCAAAACCAATAAACATTTTTAATAAAACACAACAAAGCTCACAGAGCTTGTTTAGATCTTTGATATAGAAACATGTGGATGATATGTATGGATTACAGTAGAGTACTGCTTTTTTATGGATGCTGTGGAGGTGGCTTAGTTTACATGTCTTAACAGTGGGAGTGAGTGATGTTCATTTTTTTTTATTCTATGTATATAATGTATGACTATCAGTTTCAAGTTGAGCTCTGGGCAGTTGTTATTGTATAGTTTCCATTGCATATAAAATACCAGGCAGTCATAACCCCTACAGCATTCACCGCAGTAGTCTAAATCAGCTGTGAGTGTTGCTAGAGTTTTGCCCTCTTCATCACAGCAGCCTGTGCCAACATCAGTAAGCGACCCTGCCACTTCAGCCAGAGTCTTAATTCATGATTGCCCAGTCCTAACTGGTGCACCAAAGTAAGTTTCCCTGTTGAGCCCCTTCTGCTTCAAATCATTGAGAAGTGTTGAAAAGAACACCGAAACTCTTATGTGATGCAACCAGAATAGTTCAGCAGAAAGTAACATGTTAATTTAAGAGTTGATTACTCAAACTGTAGTGAGAGGCCAACCGAGGACATAAAGTATGTTTTTAGTCCCTTTTAATACATATTCATGAGGGTTAAAAGCTCAGAAACTGGGATCTGTAAAGCTTTTTCAATATGTATTTAATCTGTTTCTCTGTGCTTTGTGGTGAAGATTATTTTGGAAAGTTGTCTGTTGCATGATTAAAATCTCCTTCCACTTCTGCATATTATGTTACAGCTTGTCTAGCCTACAAGGCTCCCTAACCTCTAGTTTGATCCCCAGTATAATTACAATCTCTATCTCCAACTGGGGGAATGACCTTTAATCTGATTAATTTAATCTGTATGAGGCGAGCACATGGGCAGATCAAGAACTGTTGACAAAGCCTGTTAACATATCAGTACTGTTTGTTTACAGCAAAAGTAACCTGCGTTTTGGTGAAATGAAGTATATATGAAAATGCACCACAATATACTGTTTTATTAATTAATTATGTGTAGAGATGGTAGACAAATTTTTAGAACCATGGCAGTCTAAACAATCCTGAAATTAATCTGTCAGACTTTGCTAAACTTTGTGTATTCGGTTCAGATGTATTGCTACTTATAATTTTGTAACTTTTTTTTCTCCAGATGAGATTATGCAGCTGGACAGCTGTCCTCTCCGCGCTGCTGACATCACTCCTGACCTTCAAAAGAAGTTTGCCTTCCTTTCAGGTCAAATTGCCATGTCTTTTTTTTTTTTTTTGTCTTCCTTTTTGTTTTGTCTGTCTGCTTCACCGGATCTGGGTTCTTTGTCATTTTGTTTGCTATTTTTCAATGATCAGCACTCCTCTTAAATTTTTCATAATTCAGCTGAACAGGACAGCTTTAATTTGCCATTCAAATTTCCCCTCTATCGGTTTCCTCTTCACGGTTTATCACGTTACGGCCCATGCTTCATTGATACTGTTACCTGGAATTTTTGGACTTACCGCCTCTGCATGTTCGGTGTTTTCACCTCCAAAAAAGTGTATTTTTAGCATCATTTTAAAGACATTTCAAGCTACAGCAAGTCCTACAGTGACAAAAATCCTGTCCAAGAGGCGACCTTGTGGCTGTGGCAGAATTGAGAAAACATTTTGCAGACAAAGATCTAAGCAGACGTTGAAACCATGACCATGCACTTGCTGTTGCTATAGTGATGAGGGAAGGAAAAGGCAGAGATTTATATTCTAGTCATGAGTGCTGACAGAGCAGCTGTTTCACACAGGGACAGGTGTGTGTGTGTGTGTGTGTGTGTGTGTGTGTGTGTGTGTGTGTGTGAGGTGAGACTGTTGTTGTCAACGTTATTCACTGTGTGCAAACACTGAAGCATCCCTCTGTCTCATATCATTTTATTATTATTACTATCCTTCCATCTTTAATTGTTATATAATCTTTTGTCATCGTCTTATTGAGAGTGAGAACACTCAAATATTTCATATTTGTCATTATTTCATGTAAATGATCTCTGAGTCTCAAAGTCTCAAACCTGATGCAACATTTAAATCATGTGCTGGAGATCAGTATTGGAGAAAACATGTATTTACATGAAACCAGTGGCTTTTTGCCGATTGTCTGTTGAAGAGAACGAGAGCCTACAAGACTATATTTTTTATGTGAATATATAGTATTTTTTTCTGTTCAGTCTCCAGTATCACAATCTAGTCTTCTCATCAGTGCCCCCTTGTGACTGCATTTTTCGTTCTATTCTTATGTCCTATTAAACAAAAAGCATTCTTACAAAACCCCCTATTTTATCTGGAAAGTTTCAGTGTATCTTGTTTTCCTTTTCTTAGGAGGAAGAGGAGATAATGGCAGCCCCATCATTGTGTTCCCAGAATTCCCTGCATTTGGGGAGATCACAGACAAGGAGTTTCACAACGTGTTGACCTACCTGACAAGCGTCCCAAGGTAAAGTCTGAACTTTTTCACCTCTAATTAAAGTCTCATCTCGCTCACCCTGTGTCACCTTTCCCTTGGTTTCTCTACGGTCATTGCAACAAAGTACTGCTGATGAACATATCCAGGTTTATGGATAAACCATGTGGCCCAGACAGTATCAAATATTATGTAATAAAATAGAAAGGCTTTGAAAGTGGCTCAAACTAGGGAAGTTTTCATGCTGATCACCTGAACTGAAACTAGAGTAAGGATAGTGATGTACTGGAAGGAGTGTATGAAGTCTGCCAGTAGATGGCAGTAGTTAACTTATTACAGTCTCACTCTGGATTTGCTCAAAGAGGAAGACTCAATTACCTCATAGCTTTGTATAAAAGAAGAGGGCCAGTTGGGATTCCTGTGGACACTTTATTTTATAAGTGTTCTTCAGTTCAGTCTTTGTCCACATGGGCAGAGCAGATGTCGAGAGAAGAGGAAAAAATGTGCAGGAGCAACCGTTTCTCCAAATTTCTTTTATAATCAACACCTGGCTCTTTAAATCATGATATTTTTTTTGTTTTTTGATTTAGCTTATCATCTTGTATGTCCTGCCTTCCCTTCATTCTGCCTGAAATTTCTCATTGTGTATAAATAGAAACCAGCAGTGATTCTAGCGGGTTGAACCTGAATAATGCATACAGCTAACCAGAGGGGGGGGTGTGTGTGTGTGTGTGTCTGTGTGTGTGTGTGTGTGTGGGAGTGGAGTGTGTGTGGTGTGTGGTGTGTGTGTGTGGTGTTGTGTGTGTGTGTGTGTGTGTGTGTCAGCATGCTTGCTCACTAGATGTCTCTGTATCCATGTGGCTGCAATGGCCTTTAGTCACAGCACAGCTTTTCTTTCTTTAACAGTGGAGCTTTAATCACTTGAAGTAAATACAGAGTTAGTTGGCCAATGTTTGGCTAACTTTATTTCAGTATGGGCTTAATTTTCCTAACTGGATACAATTTAGGTAATGCACTTACTTGTTGGTCACTCTGTCAAGTGAGTGAGGGTCAGCCACAGGGTGAGATGGTGCTGAGCCAGCCTCAAGCTGTTCTGAATGCACAGACAGATGGCTGGAGATACCTGAGGGACTGACACCACGAATGAGGCACACAGAATCCAGGGACAAATGTTTGTTCTGACCTTGGACAGCTGCTGCTTGTTTGAAATTAATACCACAGGATCGATATTAATTGTAGACATAATTTCTTATGTTGATACTCTCATACATACGTACGTGTGCATGCTTGACTGGCTGGTTGCTGGGATGTGTTGACTACTAAACTAATTTGGGTCTTGTCTTGTGAATGAAGGAATCTAATTAATTGACTCTATTCTTTGCATCCACCAACACTCAGTAAATGAACCCGTAAATGGTTTGTGTATCTTGGGGAATACAGTCAGCAGACAGACTGTGGGGGGAGGGGCATTAAGCTGGTGCACTCCTAAAGTGGACATGAAACACTACGTATGAAGGTTAAGACCATGGAGCTCTACTCTTAAAAGAATTGTCATAGATTTAACAGTCTGTGACTGTTAAGTGTTTAAAGCTACAGGCTTTAGCAAATGCATAGCACCATCTTGTGCCAGTACAGAATGTGATGTCACAGGGTTGGTGGGTTGGTTGCTGCTAATAGACTTAGATTAGTTTATGTAAAATAACTAGTGAAAGAAGCAATAACTCAGTGGAAAGCAAGGAAGCTAAAACTAAAAAGCAGTTTATGGTGGTTACTTTATTTTTACTGTCTTTTTCACTCTGCGTCTTTTTCACTAACTGATTCTTTATCGTTGGCTAGCTGCACCGAAACAGGAGAATCCACTTGTTAGCCGTAATGTTAGGGTTTGCAGAGTACTTTATAAATAAGGACTGCATGGAGGAAATCCAGTTTACAGCATATAACATTTACTACATGCACATCACAACATAAGCATAACTACGTTTTTGTTTTTTTGTTTTTTTTTACCAAAGCACAACTGGGAATGCCAATCTCCATCAGAAGGTCTGCAGCAAGGTCCAGATATAAATGAGGTCACTTACATTTGGACCTTGTTTTTCCTCACTTCTTGTATGAATTTCTAATATGGCACATCCAGTGTCTGCAGTGGTTCCACTACTCTAGGGGACCTACCAATTCTTGCCAAAATGAAAAAATGCCTATATAACAGCAAATGTGATCTTGGATTTAAGCTCATTTTGGGTTTAAACCCAGTAAATAAACACCATGTCCAGCTTTCACTGAAATCTGCTAATATTTCTAAGTAGAACAGCAGTTCTTGTGCCTTATAGAGGGATGGATGAACAGATACGTTGCCATCACATAACTTCATCAGTCCTTCAGCCAGATCTCGTTACACTATGTTGACACAGACAATTTGAATACAAGTTATTGTTTTGCATCGTGTTAAATAAACCAGTATAAAGCATCAAATAATTATAGTTTGTAATTCTTCAAAAACCATGCAAGGACCTTGAGAACTGGCCTGAGGAAATTGAACTCTCACCTTTAGAATGAGATAATCAGTGAACAGAACATTCTACATTCGTTATATTACTATAGTAAGTACGGAAGTAATTATATATGACTTTTAATGTCTTCCTCATATCACACTTTGCAGACTGATGCCGAAAATAAAATGAAACCTCAGTACTTCCACAGACAGTTTCACTCTAATGTGACCATTCAAATAGTTAAATGTCTAACGTTACATGTGAGAATGTTCAATACTTCGATTTTCTTGAAACAGGAGCTTTACTGACCTCTTGAAATTCCTCATAAAATGTTGTTCACTGTTTTAAATGTCAACTACCACTCGTGTGTTCAGCTGCTAGTGAGGGGAGGGGCTCTGTGCCTGCTCTATCCACAACTGGTGGACCCAAAGATCGCACTGTTGGTTTTGGTAATATTTTGATTGAGTATCTAATTTTGTAGTCATTTTTAGTAGCGATTAGCATCCGGAAGCTTTTTGTTGATAACGAAAGACCAAAGAAAGAAAGAGAGGCCCAAATGACTTCTCTGAAATCACACAGTCTCTGATCTAAGTCTATATTAATTTGGTCTTTGCTAGAGAAAATCATTTCAACTTCATAATACATTAAATTAACATGGATACAATCACTGCGAGAAAATCCCCCTTAGAAGTCAGGCGAATGGTCTTGTTTTCATAAGCATAATCCAAATTAAAGTTTATTTTAATTTATTTTGTTTCTTATAGATTCACAAATTAACAATTTGATTGCTTCTTATTTATTATATAACACAGATGCATATTTCTTTGCCCTGTTAAAAGACAAGAGGAGGCCGGAGCTGTACCATGCATGTTATGTGTTGCATATCCACTAAACCAGGAGACTCATCCCATCACTGCAGTGGCTTTGGGCAAAAGCTTTTTCACAGCTCGACTCACAGCTCGAGGTGCTTCTGTACCCTTTGTCATAAGAAATCCAATTATTAGAAGGACACTCATGGATGCGCAGCCACCAAAGCACCAGAAAATATCTATGAATATTTAAATGAGTAGTTTTTGCAGTAGTTGGGAAATTGTGTTTGCAAAAAAAATTTATAGCTACACAAAAAACTGTACATCCACTTATTTCTGCTAATACTTTACTTTAAAGTTGTGCTACTACTTGATAGGCCAAATGATTAAATTTCCCATCCCCTGGCAGTGGATGTTCAGCATAAACCACCCTCTTATTTTAGGAGTCATAAATGTCTGAAAGGATGAAAAGCTCTTGTCTCACTTTACCTCTGCACATGAGTTGTAAAGCAATGACTGTGTGAAACTGCAGGGGTGAAAAGTGAGGATGATAGAGGAGGAGGAGAAAAAGGAAAAGATGAAAGGGGAAGGAAGTGTCATGAGTAATTTAATGTAAATGATACAGTAAGTAACAGCATTAACTAGAGAGGCAGACATGAATAGATTTACTAATACTGCAAGCTTTGGGTGCACACTGTAAATGCTCTTCAGAACCTCACTCACATCTGTTTTGATCCGTTGATTGGCTAATAAAGCTGCCCATTGCTATGCACCCTTGGTTTGGTTGGCTCTTATTCCAGCAGCTCTCAGCTCTCATTGGTTAGCGCACAGATGCAGTGAAGGGGGTGCAGAGTCTGGATCCTGGAATGGTCTTAAACATTTGGCTGCCTCTGCTTCAAACAGCACAACACACTGGGATCTGCCTCCTCTACTGTGTTTTCATTTTGCCTTCATTGTTACACGGACCGCTCTTTTTTTAACTGCTGCCACCTTGTCTACGCAGTCAATAGTTGCAGAATGAAAGATGTGAAAACAAATACTTGAAGCTTACTGGAATATTTCTGCTTGAAAGGTAATGACGGTGCTTTACCACTACCTGAAACAGGATGCACATGTTTCAGGTAGTGTAGATAGGATTCTGCTGGTAAACTGCACGTGCGGCCGTCAGTAGTTGTTGTCAGTGTTTACCCATCCCCTCCCCATTTCTACTGGGACCACAAAGGAGAGCAGGGGAATGGGGGAAGTGAGGGCTGGGGGCTGGTGGCCAAGAAATCTGGAGGCGCTTCACAGTATCTCCTTTTATTGATGGCGCCAGCTGTCTAAGAAGATAAAGAGCAGCACAACAAAACTGAAATCTGTGAACAGGCACTTGGCTTCACTTCTGTGCCATAGAGGATTTTTTCCCACCTCTTAAAGCTCTTGTGTTACAAGAATTCCCTTCTTGTCTGTCGTTTGGTTGTAGTACAGGCTGTTTCCATGTAAAAAAAAACAAACAAACTGATATGACATCCTCCACATTCACTGTGCTGCTAACTTTCTCACCCTTGAACCATCAAGCTGGTCACAACAGATCTGTTTAGTTTGTGCTGAAAATGTTTCCTCCTTGTGTGTTCCAGCTTGTCGTCAACAGGCGTGGGGTTCATCCTGGTGATTGATCGCCGGCAAGACCGATGGGCAGCTGTAAAGGGGACCCTGCTTCGTATTGCAGTAAGTTTGTCTTTGCCTCTGCAGATCTGAGCGTGCACTTGCCTTCTGCATGAGTCTCACTGGGACAGAAACAGATATTTCATCAGCTGTGAGAGTGAGGGGACCGAGGTTTGACAGGAACTGTCCGTACACCATCACCCATGGGAGGATGAAGCTTATTAGGCCTCAGAGAGATGTTGTAACTTCCTCTACTTAACAGCTCCACCACTAATATATGAGAAAGCACAGCCATAAGCTCTCGACCATTACCATCACAGCCAGTGTTTTCACAGCTATGGGGAAAAATAAGCTGAAAATACAGCAGAATGTGTTTGTTTTGTTCACACATTCGTTTAAATCTCTCACTCATCATCTTGGCTTTACATTGATTGATATTTGGGCCTCTATTATAAACAATTGAGTAAATTAGTATAAATGAGTCACTTAAACGCTGCTCACAGTGGCTTAAAGGACTCCTGCACAGCCTACTAAGCAAAGTAGCCTTTTGTATGTTTTTCAGCTGCTGCATGATTCATCAGGATAGAGGGAACTTCTGATATAATCTCTTCCATTGCTCATTAATCCTACTTCTTTTTAGATGGAAAACTGACACTAACAGAATAAGGGGAATGTTATTTTGGAGCATGTTTCATTTGTCCCAGGCTTTACTTGTATACAGTGAGCCAGAGTGCCTATATGATCATCCATGTTTCAGGCTTTCTGTAGGGAGTTGATGAAGCACTGGCAGCGCTCCATAGTGTATATAGATGGGGGTGGGAATCACCCTCTTACACAATCTCTCAGTATTGTTTAACTGGAGCTAAACCAATGGACTGCTGACAAGCACCATGATTCATATACTAATGGAAGAAGGCCACTTTTCTTTGGCTTAGTAGCTTCTTTATGTAACAAAAATGAGCTACTGTGTTGATCTCCAGTATCATAGAATTGCTCCACTGGAATCAAAAGAATCTCAGGATTTTTCAGACACAGCAGATGACAAAGATGGTGTGTAGGACAGTTTTCCTTAAGGAAATCTACATAGAACAGCATTTTTTGTGTGAAGCAGATCCTCACGTGTCTATTGAAAACACTGAAGGAGGCAGATGTATAAAAAGATGAAATGCCTGAGTGGGAGAGCAAACGATGGCTATTACCACCTACTGTCTCCAGAGATATGGGAGACCCACTCAGTCATTTCAAATTAAATCAAGCTTTATTAATCCCACAAGGCAGACTTTTACAGGTTGACAGGCAGGTAATAAGGGGCCATTCAGTCAGCCCTGTAATAATACTCTGCTTGAAGTGATTCCACCAGGCTGTTAAATACGTGGTGATGAAAAGTGGCGCTATCTGTAGAGTGGAGGTTCTTCCGTCTGTGTGTTGGTCTGTGTCTGTGAGAAAATGAGGCGGCTGAGGAGTGATGCTCTTTGTCTTTTGCTGTGCATGTGCATGTCTATGTAGATGTGTGTACTTGTGCATATGTGGGCTTGTGGGCCTGAATGTGGGTCAGTGTGTTTTTGAGGACAGCTGAGCTGAGTCTTATGAGAGAAAGTGTTTGTAGACTGGTCTTAATTGAGTCTGTCACTACCTAAAGCTTGTCATTTATCAGGCTCCTCCTGAGGCGTGTGTGTGTGTCAGCCATTGTCAAAGAGCAAGTAGTGCATGACTGCCAGAGACAACAGATCCAAGCAACGTGGATGAATGCTTGGAAGCTAAGACTGGATATATAATATAGTGTCAGCTCCCAAAACTGTCTGTAGCCTTTAGCCTATGAGAACTTTAATTTAAAGAAGATAACATGCTGCACATGAATATATAGTTATATTTCTAAAAATTATATATATTTTTAATTCCTGCACTGTTTTATAAAACACACTGTGTTAGTTGGACTATATTTAGCTAGTGCACTAGGACTCACAGCAGTGCCTTTGTTCAATGTATTCTCTGAAGGTTTAACAATATGTTACATTAAAGTTCCTAACAGCTATTCTGGACTCTTACCAGGAATCGGATATATCAGGCTTTGCTACACACAGGCTCAGATATTAATTTGCATATATATTTCTTAGGATTTTGTTTTTTTGATGGTGATAAAATATAGAATCTTACCAGATTTACCATTTACTCGTTTCAGATTTGTTTCTGCACAAGACTGCCAGATCCATTAATCATAAAATAATTAATAACAGGCCTGTTTTGTGATAACACCTACCACTAACAAACAGAGCCATATGTTCTGCAGATTGCATGATTCATCTCTGCAGATGGTGAATGACCATTTTAACCAGTTATCTTCCTTCTTCCAGCGGGTCAGTAAGGACAAACAATGGATTGATTTATTAATCCCATTAATAATGCTGCTCCCAAGAGGATTTCTTTTATGAACAATGTATTCGCTCTCACTTCTGCTTGGACCAGCATTCCCCAACTCACTCGAGGAGGATGGCCAATCAGACAAACCATCCATTTAGGTCATTAGCTAATTAAAGCTGGGTTATCTATTGTATTGCCTGAAGAAGGGAGATCAGCTTGTGCCCTCCATGCTGTCAGTGGGTGTCAATCATGACATTTTAATTAGCTTTTATTGGGTCTGTTGGCTGAGAGTGTGTGGTAGATGGACAGAAAGATACATATGAAAAGGATTTATGTGGATGTTCTGAACACATGAAGCAAAACTGTTTTGCTTAGTGAAATCTGTTTTTGTGCTGAGTATGTTGTTTGAAGCAACTGTCTTTGTTTTCTTTTTGCAAAGAAGTAATCAAGTTAATTATAGACGTGTCCCCTAGTGTTTATACTGTGCAGCCAAGCTGTGAAAAGGGCTAAAAAATACTCCTCAGATACAGGGATAAGATGTGAAATAGATGTGTCTAAAAAGGAGATAAATTGATAACTTCCTTGTCACCAAACAACTCAAAACTATGCCAGTTCAGCTTGACAATGTCAACTGAGTAAGGGGAAAACCTGATTGAATGTGCCTCCACACATGTGTGAATACGCCGTCTACCTCATTATTCATGCAGAAGCATCTCAGAGACATGAAGATTAATGTCCCTGGCATGCGATGGCGCCCTGCACCCTCCACATTTTCTTCATTCTCTGGTAGTCTACTAGCTTCTTCACATCGGTGTTATCACGTGGGAGATGGAAGGAGAGATAAAGGGGGAGAGTAATATATGAGAAGTCCATGCTGTCAGCAGGAAAACAAAAGAAGAAAAAAACAGAACATGTACAACTGAAGTGTGATGACTTGCTTGCCTTACTACATACTCGGTCTCCTTTCCTATGTCAGGGCTCCTTCCCAGGGAACCTCCAGCTGGTTCTGGTTCTGAGGCCCACTACCCTTCTCCAACGCACACTCTCCGACATCCTCTTCAAGTTCAACAAGGATGAGTTCAAGATGAAGGTGCCGGTGCGTGCGCTTTGGGTCTCCTGTGCAAAAACACACTCGTGTCTATTCTATGAGTGACTTGTGTTCTCCTCTCAAATAGGAAAAAAAAATGAAGAAAAATAGTTGCTCAAAGATGTTGATGTTTGTCTCTCTCAGGTGATTATGTTGAGCTCTATAACTGAGCTGCACTCTTATATTGATCGCACCCAACTGACCCAGGAGCTCGGGGGAACACAGGAGTACTGCCATGAGAAGTGGATCTCTCACCGCACAGTATGTACTGTTCAGTACTGTCCATTGATCATAAGACATTTTTAAAAAAAACCTTTTTCTGCATGCCTGTAAGCAATGCTTAAAGTGGGTTTTGGCAGAAGGGAGAACTCTAATATTCAATGCAGCTGTACAGATTAGGGGTGGGATCATTTAAAAATAATACTTTAAGATCTAATTTAAACTGAAATGTGCTACCCTTGACATAACCACTTACAATGAACACCACAACCTGCACTGCTTAGTCTATGTGTGCCACAGTGCTGTAAACTAACCACTACAGCCTGCACTAAAATCCCCAGCATTTTCATCCAGCACATATATACAGTATGTACCATGTATAGGTCCAACATCTGATGACCAAAAAATAGGCATGGTTACATAAGCTTTAAATTTCCAGTTTATCAGATGCCTTTGAAAATAATTTCTCATCTTCCTCTCCTGTCCTCTTTGTCTTATACCTTTCTCCATCTCTTTGAGGGAATTTGCTATACTGCACACAATTGGCTCGCAGCCACACTGTGGTCCAAACGGTACAGAAATAGTTTGTATTTGCTGATATTTGCTAAACTGTTTGAAGCATTTGAAATTACCTGAAGGTTTTAAGTGTTACTCTGTTTATCCATGAACACCTTACTTGTGTTCATGCTGATGGGAAGGATATTGACGTGGAAGCTGGCTTGTAAGTTGGCTGCAGCACATGAAAACTAAATTTTTCGGTTCTATTAGATATTAAACTGCTGATAAGATTTGATCACTTATTAGCTAAAAGTGCCAGAACTGGATCCATCCAGTCTACTTTAACCTCCGCCTATACGGTAAGATCAAAATGTAAAGTGTTATTTGCAAAGTGAGTACTGACGATATTGTCATAAAGTATTCTACTTACAGACTGCAATTTGGAACTAGCCAATCCCCTTAAAAGTGCACTTTATGATTTGTTTTACATGTTACAAGAACACAGTGCATTTTATCAGCATCACCTGAGAATGAAAATTTGGCATTTTCTCGATGAAAATCTCTGTTGTGTCTCACATGACTCAGGCTATTGAAGGCTTTGCACTGATGGTAAAGAAAACTGCACAGACTCTGCAGTCATTTGGGACTGAGCTGGCAGAAACTGAACTCCCAAATGAAATACAGGCCACAACCATCCTTCTGAGCACACACACCAGCAAGAAAGAAAGAATGAAGGTAATACCTTCAAATATAAAAATGCATTCTTTGAAATTACAAGAGTAATATGATATGCATTAATTGCTTCATTGGTCTGTTCAGATAATGCATGCTTGCCCCATCTGTCTCTGTATTATAAGGAGGATATACTGGTGGCTCTGGGTCAGGGCAGCAGGCTGTTGGAGAGCATCAATGAGCCTGTAGTGCGAGACCCTGACCACAACATGAACCAGGATGAACTGGAGAATCTGGCTACAGTTCAAAGGTTGGAACCAGTTACGCCAGTGGCACAGCTGCGGGACGGTGACTGAAAACTAAAAAACTTCCAGTCATGGCACATTAGGAGATATTAGAGGAGCACTTTTTTTCTTTGTTGATTGAGACAGAACTTTTAACTTTTTGTGGGATGAATATTTGTTTGAAATTCATAAATAATGATTCCCTAGATTTTTTCGGACATGCTTTGAACTAAGTTAAAATTAAGAGCTAAACATATCAGGCCAGCACTGAATTATAAAGGCATTTCACATCCTGATGTATTTACGTAACAAAAATTAAAGCCTTTTTTTAAAATACAAGATATTTTTTCCTGGCCTGTTTCATCTCTTTTCGCTATTTTAGGAATATTGTTTCAAGTCAGTATGCTTTGAGGTCACACAGTATTTTAAGGCACATTGAGAGAACCGATCTCCACAATAATCATAATAGTTATTGCCACTAAATAGCATAAAAACATGCAAACACCATAAACCAAGGGGATCTGAATACCTCGGTCAGCATTCTCTGCTTCATTAATTTTCCCCCTACGGCTTTAGCTCGATTTAACGCTGGCTCTTTCCTCTCCGTCTTTCTCGCCTTGCCTGGCAGATTGCTGTCTCAGCTGGATGAGACAGAACGAGCTTTTGATGAGTTCTGGGTGAGACATCAAACCAAACTAGAGCAGTGTCTTCAACTGCGCCACTTTGAGCATAACTACCGAGAGGTGAGCAGGACTTTTTTTATATATTGAAATCCCGCATACTGGATCTCTTCAAAACTTGTGTTTCTGGTGCAGGTGAGGGCTCTGCTGGATCAGGTGTCTGAGAAACTTGCAACCTTCTCTGAGGTTGGGATCAGTCCAGCCCATGCTGACCACATCTTCATTGAGCTCACGACCTATGAGGAGAAAGTCTGTGTAAGTCACACCTGAATCATCACAATTAAAGCTTTGTGTAATCATGACCCAAACAGCTGAATAAGATGCTTTATAATATGGATGGGGGTGGAGGGGAGGTGTTCTGCTTTCTTTTTTGTCATTTCGAAATTACATTACACTCCAAAAGCAAATCACCGGCTGTGTTTTAGCAGATGATTGAAATTAAATGATATTTAAATAAACTTTCATGTAAGAAAATTTAAAAACCGCGATGTGCTTCATTTTGTTCAAAATTACTAATTTGTTTGCGATTTTATGTAGTAAGGTTGATAGAACAGATAATAGTGATCATCATCATGAAATGTGATTAAACATCTTTATATTTCATATTCATGTGTAAAATGTCTAAAGTGAAGCAATTTTCTCAAGTTTTCTTATTTCATAATGTGCGTTTATCTAATAAAGTACTGCACAGAGGACGCAGGGATCACTAAAAAAGTCCAACTTAAGGACATCAAACTAGATGAGTTTCTCCCAAACTGTGAGAATAATTAAAGTCCATAAAGATAATAAGGAAAACCAAAGCTTAAGGAAGGTTAGCAAGGAGCAAGGGAACTCAGATGACATCAAGGGTGGGAAAAGAACAAGGTTGTGTCTAAAAATACAACAATCTACACAAAAAATTAAACAAATTTAAAGTAAAAGCGTAAGTAATTCAAACTGAAACGTGCTATGCACTGACCAACAGAGAACGACATACTAAGCAAGAAAGACCTAAATAAAAAAGTAGTGCAATCAGCTTTAAATCAAGAACCAAAACTACATCAGCAGCTTCATCTGGACAAAATCCCATTACACTCTGCAGGAACTCTTAAATATGAGCTTTTAGGCTTATATTTCCTGAAAATCGTGTCGCAGCTGCACAGTGCATTCAAAGCACAATACCTGTGTGCACAACAACCCCATATACTTTTGACTCACTCAGTGTCTATAACCCAACTGGACCTCTCAGGTCATCTCAGTGTGCTTTCAATAACTGTGGTCCTGTTCTTTGGAACAAACTGTCCACTGAGCTGAGGTCAGAACTGAACTGTTGCACTACACTGGTCCTCAGGAGGTTCTGGTCAGAACTGCAGCCTTGTCCCAGGAGGGTGATGAACTGATCCAGAAGTCCCACTACGCTGAGGACTCCATTCAGCCCAAATGCAGTGAGCTTAGAACAATCAGTGAAACTGTGAACAACAATCTGAGAGCCAAGAAGGACCATCTCCTCAAAGCCAGGGAGCTACACCACCGGCTGGAGCGGGTGAGAAGACAACTGCATACATGCCCCCATTAGTCCCTTTGTCTTGTGTTGTTTCTGGTTTTTCCACTTTCATCCTCCTCTGCTCTCCTCTGCAGGCATCAAAGTGGGTTGATGATGGCATATACCTGCTGGCTTCTCAGCCGGTTGATAAATGTCAGTCACATGAGGGCGCAGAGTTGGCCCTGCAGGAGCTGGAACGTTACCTGGATAATGCAGGCGAGAATCAGCTGACAGACCTCAGCACCATCTGGAAAGACTACGAGGCCGTGCTGAACCAGCAGTTGAGGGTAAGAGGACTGACATGAGAGGAGAACACACGTGTTGCATTCAAACGTCACATCGCTGAGGTTTTCGCCAACAATAATGACCACATTAGTGCTAATGTTTAACATTGCATAATATCTCATCTCAGATTATTGTGTTACGACTTTACTGATGTTGGCATACATCAATAACACATTTAATGGTGAAACTTTTCCGGTGGCTTCCTGTGCATCAGGACCAAGTGGAGAAAGTTTTCCAGAAGCAGGCGTCCATGCAGGAGATGTTTGACAAGAGGAGAGTCAGCCTCAAGAAGCTAGCAGCTAAACAAACCAGGCCTGTGCAGCCAGTAGCCCCGAGACCCGAAGCCTTCATCAAATCCCCTCTCAGCTCACCTGGTCAGTCTTCACACGGCCGTACATTACACTCGTCATGCAGTGCAGAGCCTTTTCAGACTTTCTCAGGTTTTTGTGCTCTTCAGTCTTAGCATTACTTGAAGCCTGTTGATGCTGTGTCTAGCTTTTATGTGTGCATTACCTGAGACCATGCATTAACAGTCCATTTTCCACTGTTCAAACACAATAAGGATACATAACTTATTGCAGAACAACCTTGTAGAAGGAAATAAAAAAAATCTTATATTTTTAGCTTGAAATCACTATTTTTACGACAAAAACAAGTATACATTTTCTTTATTTATCCTGCATCCTACACATTTACATACAAGGGCCTTTACACACTCTCCAGTTAATTTATAGTTTTTCACAGCTATTCTATTAGTCAGTATATTGAAGCATTGACAGTAATAGAAACCACATAACCTCTTTGTATTAATTGTACAAAATTGCCACACAATGTGTAATATACATGTTGCAAAAAAGGATGTTTCAAGCTGCAAGCATTACTGAGCTGAAACCAGCTTCTTACAATAATAAAGTATTTGGAAACCTTGAATGCAGCTTTTCTAATATTATGCCACATTCCTCATGACCAGCTACAACGATCAAAGTTATTAATAGTTATTACATAGTTTAATAAGTTGAAAATCATCCCTGTATTTTCACATCCCCAGCCCGCAGAGCAAAGCTGGAGAAGAAATGCTCAGAGACAGACTCTGGCAACTGTGAAAAAGTGAGACTCAAGATTCTGTTTGTAAACTGTTGTACAAGTGTTTTCTAAAGACTTTGGAGTCTGTTCCATATCCAATGTTCCCCCCTTTTTTTTTTAGGGAAATGGCCAACTGAAGAACGAATACAGTAGCAGCAGACATACCTCTCTGTCAGAGGAGGAGGAGAACCTGGCAGTGCTCAGGCGGTGAGGGATCAACACTAACTCTTTCATCTGTAATCAAATTACACAGCAGATGGGCTGTGTGAAAAGGGTTATCTGGGGATCTAAAGCTCCGTGCAGCTATCTGAGTACACCAAACCCCTTACTTGATCTCTCTGCCTTTGCCTTTCTGCAGACATGTTATGAACGAGCTGCTGGAAACTGAGAGGGCTTACGTGGAGGAGCTGCTCTGTGTCTTACAGGTGTAGAATCACTCCACAGAAGGTTTCCTGCGCCCTCTGTTTTTCCTGCTCTGGGTATTTCATATTGTGCTTTTGTTGGTTTGTTTCAGGGATACGCCTCTGAGATGGATAATCCAGCAATGTCTCACCTTATCCCTGCGCCTTTGCAGAACAAAAAGGAGGTTTTGTTTGGCAACATGCCGGAAATTTACCACTTTCACAAAAGGTAACGGAGCGCCATCTGGTGGTCACTGATCATATCTGTGCTGTGTTGGACATCAAGGCCAATAAACACATTCAAAATCTTTTTCTTTTCTTTTTTTTTTTTTGTTTTACCAGAACTTTTCTGAGGGAGTTGGAGCAGTACACAGACTGCCCAGAGTTGGTTGGTAGATGCTTCTTAGAGAGGGTGAGTAAAGGGTGAGATAGCCAAGAGGCACACAACTAATTTTACTGAAGGAAGGGACTGTGCTGTACAAATCTTTTTCATTGCTTTCCCCTCAGATGACAGACCTGCAGATCTATGAGAAGTACTGTCACAACAAACCTCGCTCTGAGAGCCTGTGGAGGCAGTGCTCAGACTGCGCCTTCTTCCAGGTGAACAAATCAGCCGTCAGCACATTCGTGTTAGCCTAACCCATTTAACATTTCATTGCTTGGGGAAATAACAACCTCCCAAAAAATATTTTTAAAAAATCATTTGTGTAAATACTTTTTTGGAAACAACTTAAATTCAGTTGCCTAGTTACCAAAAATTGCAAACTGATTTTTCCAGCGTCCAGTGGGAAATTAAAAGCTATAATATTTGAAAAACACAGCATTATATAACAACTCAAGTTACCAAGTTAAACACATTTTTCAGTGAGATACAGTAGCTCAAAAGAGATTTACGCTCAGGTGGGCAGAGTAAAAAGGTGTTAATGTTTTATTTGACATCATTTTCTTTTTATTACATCAGGAATGCCAGAAAAAGCTGGAGCATAAACTGGGTTTAGATTCATATCTCCTGAAGCCGGTTCAGAGGATTACCAAGTACCAGCTGCTACTGAAGGTGTGAATCTATCTGTTGGCCACAAATCAAACAGACTCTACAACTGTTTTTTTCTGTTTTCGTGTGGTTGCTATGAGCTGCTTCTTCGGTTTTTTCTAACTTCAGGAAATGCTGAAGTACAGTAAGGGCTGTGAAGGGGCTGACGACCTGCAGGATGCGCTGACCTCCATCGTGGGGATCCTCAAGGCTGTCAATGACTCCATGCACCTTATCGCCATTACAGGATTTGAGGTGAGACATTAAACAGGCGCAGAGTTTATCAGTCACCTAACAGATGCTTGGCATCCACTACATGGACTCTCAGAGCCACCATAACCTACAGTTTATAGTTTAATATCTAGAAGGGAAGAAATTTCACAAACTGGCCTGCTGCAAAGGTGCCCAAATATCTGTGAAGGTAGACTGAGACTGCATGGCTAGGTGCTAAATTTTATAGGCTACACCTGTGGCAATGGGACTGCTAACACCTGAATTCAAGGAATAACAGTTGCCAGCCAATACTTTAGTGTATGTCACTGACATGTCATGGACGTCAGATAGGTTATGAGATGAAATTGTTCTTTTAAATGATATAATAGAGCTTTTTACAATCCATGAAGCAAAACTGAAAGCTCTTTTTTTAAAATCAAAATGTAAAATCGGTTCAAACAAAGACTCGAGAAAGAAAGTCTACATATTTTGTGATATTTAAAACATTAAAGAACTGCACTGCAACAACATATCTGTGGCCCAGATATGCAAATCTGTAACACTCAAAAATAATGTGCAAACTGTGAAAACTGTTGGGAGAAAAGAGCTGATATGATCCTTCGACTTCCTTGATGTCAAAGGATCAAGTGTTAACAGATCGTTTGAGATATAAAGGTCCAGAAAGGTGAAACTCCTTTTGAATTCCACTGTTACTTTCATCTAGCAGATGGAAACATGATGATAAGTGACGTGAGAGCTTTGAAATTACCGGTAGGATAAATTAGACAAATGTTCTGCTCTTGTGCCTGTTAAAACTTGGCAGCCACTTACAAGTGTATATATAAATTATTTAGAAAGATATATTTGTCATAATCGTGACACTTCAGATAACTCTGGCATACAGCACAAAAGAGAGCTACATTTGGCATAAAGACTGAGGTGTGTGAAAGTCAAACTTGGGCATCTGTAAACTATTTTAGAGCATATCCAGCGTGTTTTTGTTTTTAAATTAAAGTATCTCTTCCCTTTAACCCATTCATTTCTCAGGGTAATCTGAGTGAGCTGGGTAAACTGCTTATGCAAGGGTCATTCAGTGTGTGGACCGAGCACAAGAAAGGCCATGCCAAGGTTAAGGATCTGGCCCGTTTCAAGCCCATGCAGAGACACCTCTTCCTCCACGAGAAGGCCCTGCTCTTCTGCAAGAGGAGAGAGGAGAACGGGGAAGGTTATGAGAAAGCTCCTTCATACAGCTTCAAGCAGTCCTTGAATGTGAGCCCATCTAAGGTTGCAAATTGCATTTGATTCTTTTTTTACTGATGTGGTAACAAAGATGCATATTTTTCTTCACTGTTTATTGAACAGATGAGAGCCGTGGGCATCACTGAGAATGCAAAAGGAGACAACAAAAAGTTTGAAATTTGGTGCAACTCCAGAGAAGAAGTCTATATTGTTCAGGTAAATAAACAAAGACTAATGAAGAACAACTACTGAGCAAATACTCTGATAATGGTTAGATTTTGAGGGCTGTACATCCTTTTTGTCTCAGGCACCAACGGCTGATGTCAAAACCACTTGGGTAAATGAGATCAGGAAGGTCCTGACGACCCAGCTGGAGGAATGCAGAGGTACATTCATGTATTATGAAAACCATTATGAAAGTTTTTCTATAACTTATGCCTTAGCTGAAGTGATGTTCCAGCATCGCTGTTTTTCTCTCATTTGTGTCATTCAGAAGCAAGCCAGCAGAGGGCACCAGATCAGGCCACCCATGCTCCACCTGTTCCCACTGGAACCGTAAGTCTCAGGTCAGTCTGAACTCCCCACCTCATTTACTTTCTCTCACTGGTGTTACGAACATTTTCCATGTGATTGCCCTTTGTAAACTTTTAATAATCTGGGCCAGTTCTTTCAGAAATTGTTGAAGCTGCTCATGTTGCTCTCTTCTCCACTTGCAGCCCATTCAAGACAGGCCAGAAGAGCATTAAAAAGGGAGAAGAGAAGAAAGCTGAGTCCTGCAGTCCTGATGTCAATTCCTCCTCTTCTGTAAAGGCTGCAGGGAAAGGTGAGTGAAGAGCGCACGAGGGATACCCGCCTTGTTTCTTGTTAAATTTTAACTGTAACATTTGCAATGCATGTGTTGCATCAACTCTGTTTTACCCTACCTCTGTGCTTTCCCACTTCTTATGATTGATTCGTGTCTTAACTTCTCATTTCCCAATGAATCAAGTTCCATTTTCCCTCCGTATTGATTCCCTCTTAACCCAACTTGCCTTCTTCCTTAATTCTTTTTGTCCGTCTGTCTTGTCTCCTTGCTTTCCGTCTGAGTCAGATGAGGGTGTGACAAGCCCGACCTCAGACAGAGCTGCTGTGGCTAAAAAGCGCTTTACTTTACAGGGCTTCAGTAACCTCAAAGCTCAGAAAGGTAACTGCAAGCCAGAGATTTTCCATTATCCACCTGATATTTCATCTTCTGCATCTGTGAAACAAAAAAAGGATTTTTCCATTTAGTGTGACGCAATACATTTTTGTTTAATCATCTTAAGACACTAATATTACATCAGTTAGAAGCTGGATCACTCATGTCTTTAGGACAAGAAATAATCAGGCTCAAGTGAGTTTGCAGGAAGTTATTGCTATAAATCATCATAGATCATATACAATTATGTTTTTAACCCATTTCCTGACTTTGTCACAACTTCTGGGTAAAGCTAACTTCTGACAGCACTCTTTTCACTTTTACCACAAAGACATGAGTGTGTGACTGTTGCTCAGTCTGGAGAAAGTATCTGGGGGATTTTATTAAAGCCTTTTAGTCAGAAATGCTGCATGCTTCCCTCCACAGAGCCCTCAAGTACTGATGACAAAAGTTTTACATTACCCATGACAGTCTTCCCATCATCAGGTATCGCACAGCTCTAGACCCCAGTTTTATTTCATCCAGTGTAATGGCATTTGCACAGTTGACATTTTGACTTTGTTAAGAAAAGCATGTGAATCTGAGCAGGTGTTGAAAGTTATGTCAGGGTAAACAGAATAAATCAGCATGCAGAATATCAGAACCACAGAAGTGCAAAAACCTTACACCTGCATACTGTAACATGTCAAAATGTCTCCCGTGAGCGGCCTCTGTGTTGCTGAAGCACTTTTTCTATGGCAGCAGCTTCTATTCTGAAATCTTGCAGAGTTCAGCTACTTTTTGCAGGTGCTGTTTTAGTTAGTTACTTTTCTACCTCTGTATTAGTTGACTTTTGTTTGTTTTATTAGTCTGAGCTGAGAAAGTGCTGTTTTCTATGCCTCCTTTATACCTTTCCTTCATTCCTTTCATGAAAATAGGCCTGTTGAATATTACTTTTTGATAATTATGTCTTTCTTGATTTAACTTTCAACCTCATCTCTTCTTTTTACTTTTTTTCCCCAGGATCTCCCACCAGCCCAGATCACAAGACGAAACGCCAGAGTGATCCCACACCATTTGGCTTTAAAGGTAATGTTCAGCTACTGCATAGCCTCCTTGCTGGGTTAGTTGTTTTCCATAATGCTTGAATACATCCAAGGTCTTACACAGGTTTGGTTGGCTGCAGCTACAGCAGGAAAAGTGACTAGCTGTGTTTCCATTGCCTCCTGTCCCTCAGATGCAGGTCCTCCAGCCCTCCACCTGACCAGAGCCAGGTGGTTCAGCACCTCTAGTCTCTTACAGACAAAGTGGAGAGGTATATTGGCACTAACCTGCCACAGCTGGCTGTGTCAGGGTGTTTCACTGCTATGAACCTTTTAAAGGCAGCGCGTTTGTCTTTTCCACGTCCCCTTCAAGCGCAGAGAAAATCATAGAATACCCTCTGACACAGAGGCATGTTTGCCTGCCCACTTTATACCTCTGTTTGAAGAAAGTTTAAAATATGAAGTTGCATGCCAGTCTCCACCATCTTGGAGTTTTTCTGTAGTGCATAGTTGTGGATCTGATTGTGTAATCTGGGATTCCTGATTTTAGCCACTTTTGTTCTAACAATGGGGACCTTATCGTGGTTCTTCCATACTCATCACTCTCCCTTCAGGTCACGTACATGTTTGACAGTAGCTGAGGCTGAATGTTGCTGCAAACTAAGCACCTGTTTTGTTTTGTTTTTTGCCTCTTCTGTTCAGGCTGGAATAAAGCCTCCCTGTCACTCGATGCCTCAGGGGAACATGATGGCTACTCCAGCGCTGAAGATCCTCTTAACTCTGACCCAGAAGACGAAAATGGCAAGAAGCTGGTGAGTCACTGTGTATGACTAACAGATAGCAGGCTTGTAATCACAGTGTTGGTGCTATGGTATCCAGTATTTATATCTAAGGTTACA
>NW_024582694.1:159686-164297 GCF_018398535.1 Haplochromis burtoni | reverse complement strand
GGCCGGGAATCCCGTCCGGACCAGTAGCTTTGCGTGCGTAAATAAGTAAGTTGGCGTAGTATTGTCTAGAGACTCCTTCATGAATGGAGATGCAGACGGTTTACGAGGTGCACATCGCGGTTTACAGTCAAGAACATGAAGGTCAGATTAGACTTTGCCAGAAAAAAGTCAGCAAAAGAGCCTGCACATCGTGAGCTGAAGCATACTACATTATCTATGTTTTGTTGTGAGCATGGCCAGCACTAGTGTTTACTGATGATGGGATTGCCGATAGACGCGGCAGGATAAACGGTGAAGAGTACAGGGCTACAGTCTCAGCTCAGATTCAGCCAAATGCTGCCAAAGTGATTGTACAGCCCTTCTCAGAGTGAATGAATAATGACCCAAAGTGTTCTGCCAAAGCAGTATACTTAGTGTCAAGTCAGTCACCTGATCTCAGCCTAATGCTTTTTTATTTACTGAAGACACAACCACGCACAAGGTGTCTGCACTCAAGGCTTAGCAGAGGATCTTAACCGAGGAAACATGACATTTGGTGGCTAGTTTATGAATTTTAAGTATTGCCTTACTTAGTCTAATAAACCAAATCTATTATTTTAACTGATTATATCTAAGTGTACAGCCATGTTTTTATTACTTTTTCTTTTTAAAAATACACTTCAAGAGGGGACACGTGCACAAGCACATGCATTTACACATACTTACCTGGATTACCTTAACCTCTTTTGAGTTGCTTTAGGACAAATGCCATATTTATGAACTCACAAGTTTAGGGTAGATGTAGTTCAGGAGGTAGAGCAGGCCATCTACTAATCTGAAGGTTGGTGGTTCAATCCCTGGGTTCAATCGCGGTTCCTCCAGTCCAAGTCCAGGGCCTAATTGCTTCAATGTGTCCCCTGAAGTGTCAATGTTGGATAGAAAGTACTTAAGCATAGAAGAAAAGTGCTTGGGCGAATGAGTCATGCTGCATAAAGTGCTTTGAGTGGTAAGGTGGAGTAGAAAAGCCCTCTATAAGAACCAGTCCATTTACAGTTTTTCTACTTCATGCTCATTTATGTCCTTCACGTGAATTTCGTGTTGTTTGTTATTTCCAGTTATTTTCTGCTGGTATCTTTTGCCGGGATTCACCACAGTTCGATGACCTGTTTGGCTTCTCGGTGGGGGATGTGCTGAATGAGGTGAAACGAGGAAGCAAGCTGGTAAATATATTAGAAATTGTGTGATTTAAAGTATAGCACGCACTGGGAGCAATGTTTAAATGTCTTACTCCTTTGTTTGCATTAGACCTGTAACCACTGTAAGAAAAGGGGAGCCACTGCTGGGTGTGAAGTCAAACGCTGCAAAAAGTCCTACCATTACCCGTGTGCTCTTAAAGAGGGAGCGACGACTATTGAAGATGATGACCATGGGCGCTATGTGTCAGTTTAACAGATCTGCTTAATTGCCTGTCGAAAAAGATATTCAGTTATCCTAAAAATAAAAACTCCTGCTGTGCACTGCTTGGGACAATTGTAGTTGTCTAAAAATGTGTTTTATGTGTTTTTCTAACAGGATATACTGCTCATCTCACTCTGAGCAGCAAACACGTAAGTTTTGAATTTTTATCCTTTATTTATTCAGTGTATGACAGACTTTGATTTTCATTTTTATTTCTCATGACCAGAAAAAAGCACTTCCACAAATGAGTTTGCCTCTTCCACCAAAAAGCCCAGAACCTCCAAAAAACTCAAAAACTCCCCAAACCCCAACGCACCCGGACCATCTAAGGTTAGATTTATGGATTTACTAAAACAGACTTTTGGGGGGCAGAGGCCCCCATCTCTCTCTAGCAGCTTGATCCTGCAGTTTTGGGTTTGTTGTTGTTTTTGTGTGTGTGTGTGTTTTTTTTTTTTTAGTAATTTCAACAAAAGGCCAAATTTTGCTATGTGAAGCAATGTAGCATGGATCGCAAGAATGCACAGATGGTAGTTGATTGACTAAGATTTGCTAACAATGCTCTAACTGATAAACACAGACCCGAACAGTTAATTTCTGTAGTTAACCAAATGGGTCAAAATTAGTAAATCCCATGAGGAATTAAGCAAAATAACAGTGTAAGCGCAGACTTTACACATGCATGTCTGTGCGATTTCCTACATCAGCAGTTGGGGAACATACTCTAGTCAGACTCAGTCAAAGACATGACCACAAGTCTGATGATACCATTACAAAATCAATCATCAATTCAGCCTTATTTGTGTATCACCAAAGGACAACAACGTTCACTTTAGAGTATTTTATATTGTAAGGTAAAAGTGTGTACAGTAACACATAAGCAAGCATTCGGTGACGGTGAGAAGGAAAAACTCCCTTTTAACAGGAAGAAACCTCCACCAGTGGAATGGAGCCAGAGATTATCATCATTAACCTGCGAGCTATGTGGTGCATTTGTGTGTGCGTTCTCCTCTGTTATAAATAACCAATACGTTTTGTTTTCATGAGGTATGTTGCCTAACCTGTGAGAAGAGAGAAGGTAATATCAGCTTGGAAAGTTTGTCTAATAGCATTGTTATGTGAGTATTTACAAACATCTTTTTTCTTCCTTTTTTGACTTATTTGTCTGTGGTTTAATTTTTCTGTTTTTTTTTATGTATCACATTGTAATTAGCAGATGTGTGTTTTTAGGTCATATTGTGACAAACATGCTCCTGCGTCACTTAAGAAGAACACTGACGGTAAGTGTTGCTCAGAGAGATTGACATTTACTATGAAGTCGTTATTTTTTCCCCATTGTGCCAAATACTAAATAGCTTTGTAATTGGCAGGAGAAGGTACCGCAGCTGGATCCTCTGTACACAGCTATGACTCCAGCTCATCTAACAGTACAATGTGTAGTTCTTCCAAGGTGTTGTTCACAGTCACTTAAAGTTTTTTAGTTCTATTTTCAAGTTTGCTTGTTATTTTTACAGTTTTTTGTCTTTGCTTTTTAAACAGAGACAGTTGAGTGACTGTGACAAGTAAGTATGGGATGCTCGCTATGTCTTGAACAATAATTTTACGTTCAGAATTTTGGCTAGAATATCACCCTTATATCTAATATGGTAGCTTAAATGCTCATTTTAAAAGTCTGTACAGTTCGATCCATCGTTCTTTCTTACTTTAAACAACTTCACACTTAAAACCCCAGTTGTTTTTTTTTCACCCACAAAACAAGTCAGGAACTCAAGTGGTTCTATATAGTCTTAAGTCATTGCTCATTTCTTTATATTTTGCTAGGAAATGGGAAATAGGCCCATTTTAGACCTGCAATATTGGATAAGGAAAAGAGAATGAATAGCTGGAAATGTCAATGTATTCTACAGGAATAATTCTCCAGGCTTCTTGCCAATCAGAAACCTTCCAGGTGGTATTGTATGGTGGATGAAAATCTGCCTTTTCTAGATTTATGTTCCATCGTTTTTGGCAAAATCCCCAACGCCACTGGCTGAAATGCAGCCACAAATTATGACCGACCTACACCAGATCAGTGTAGACTGCCCCTCTCTCCTGACCTCCTCCAAACATACTGGACAACATTTTACCAATTTGAATTCATTACTCCATAAGACCTGTTAATTTCCTTCCTGTTTCGCATCATTAATAATGGCTTTTTGATAGCCACACTGAAACCATTTCTGATGACGCTTTAGTGAACAGTAGATGGATCATCTGGACCAGATGCATCTCTCAGGT
The DNA here is from genome assembly GCF_018398535.1 of Haplochromis burtoni. NCBI lineage: Eukaryota > Metazoa > Chordata > Actinopteri > Cichliformes > Cichlidae > Haplochromis > Haplochromis burtoni. The sequence continues at coordinate 160,586 of NW_024582694.1, read as the reverse complement.
CTTGATGTGACGTGACATGACTTGCCCATACTGGAAGTACTGTGCATCTGCTGTAGACAGCTTTTATGTGTGCCCTCCATGTGTGCCGTTTCCTCAAAATTCTTTTAAGGATACACTGCACACCATGTTGAGATTTGCCAGGTTTTCAGCTACAATCTCTTTGGGAATAACCTTGCTGGTGCAAAAAATATATATATTTTATACCCTTTAAACTGTTTTACACATATTTTATACCAATCCTTGGTATTTTACATAGATTCAACTAAAGAAGTGGAAACAAATTATGGGGGTGGGGGGTGTTTGCAACAGGCAGCTAGTAACAAAGTGCCTGAAAATACAATTTCAAATGGGTTCACTGGTTTATCCCTTAAGGTAAGTGCACTTTTTAAGCTTGAATGATTCATAGATCCGTGTTAAGGGGTTTAACAAACAAAAGAAACATTCATCTGAAAATGCCCAGGTTTAAGGACTGGACTGGAAATGAGCGATAAAGCAACCAAAACTTTGAAAGACTTTAGAAAGCCTGGAGAGCTAGTGCTCAAGATCACTTTAAAAAAAATAACAACAAACAACAAAATAACATTTCTGCTTGACAATATAAAGAAATGAGAAGAGCAAATTGTGTCCTGTTGGTTACAATAAAAATGGTGCAAACCTTGCAAACAGTTGTGATGATTCCTTACCTTTGTTACAGGCGGGAGGAGACCCTCTTGAAACCTAAGCTTCGCCGGAAGAGGAGACTCTCTGATTCTTCAAATTCAGGTCAACCCCGTTGCAAGGGAAGAAAATGTAACCTCTGTGGGCTTATCACTCTAGCTAACAAACCCCTTTCTTTTATCTTATATATATAGTTGACAATGACAATAACACTCCAATGGATATATACGCCCCATTAGAGTC
>NW_024582694.1:157519-159145 GCF_018398535.1 Haplochromis burtoni | reverse complement strand
TGTATAGTTTGCTAAATATTTTTTTAAAGATATAAATATTTATTTTTTCAAACTCCTCTTGTCTGGTTCTTTTAGGAAATCGCATTGAGGATGAATTTAATGATGAAGACGACACAATCATAGAATCAGTGAGTTCTCCGATATTGTGTTAATCGTTGTCTTTAGCAGCTATAAATGGTCTTTTTTTTTTTTGTTATACATTTAATGTTTGGTAATTTAGAACTATGAAGATTTGGTCTTCTATATATATCTCTATATCTCTCTCTCTCTCTTTATTTATCTCTCTCTCTATCTATAGATAGATATAGATATAGAGAAATATATATAGATTTTGTCACTAAAGGAAATCCCTCTTTTTTGCATGGGATTCATATGAGGTGATGAGATGTGTTTTCTTTGTCTTCTGAGGATGCTGAGTCAGAGAGTCTGCTGCTTCCCGTAAAGATCTGCATACAGACCCAGTCACTTACAATGTCAGCTGGTGAACTCTCACCTCAGACTGAATCTGCTCCACCTGAAGATGTTCTGGTTAATGCAGATGTAGAGCCGGTCGTAGATGAACACGAGGGTAAGGTTTCTCCTCCTGGGACTGATCAAATGTTTTATAAGACCAAAGAGCTTTGATAATGATTACACAGCAGTTAGGCAAAACTTTTATCTGACTATAAAGACACCTGTATAGTACGGAAGAGGATTAGGGCCACTGGGGGGGGGAATGGGCACGTCTTTTTTTTTCTTTTTCTTTTTTCCTCTTCTTTTCCTGAATTCTGAGAAAAAAGTCAGAATTCTGACTTTTTTCTCAGAATTCTGAAAAAAACATCATTTTGATGAAAAAGTCTGACTTTTTTCTCAGATTTTTTTTTCCAGTGGCCCTAATCCTCTTCCGTAGTATAGTCTGGGTGGGCTACTATAGGGAACAAGAATTGCCTCTGAAAGTTGATGCATTTGAATTTGAAAAATGGGACGTTTAAGGACTTGATGGCTATGAATTGCAGTTACAACAGCCATAGGCTATATATAAAAGAAGGAAGTAGCTTTGTGGTGTAAAAAGGACTATCCTGATTGCAAAAAAAGAGGAATATAAAATTTGTTTTCTAGAACTTTAAGCACTTCTTGGTGAGTTTATGATCTCAGCAAGTAGTTTAACACAATTGCACATCTATGGGATCTGCTGACAAAATGAGACCCATCCATGAGGCCCTGCCTTGCAGCTTAAACGAGCTGCTACTGTCATATTAGTTCTTGATACCTCAGGAAACCTGCTGAGGGCTTGTGGAATCCCTGCCTTGACAGCTCAAAGGTGTTACTGTGGCACAAAGCAGATCTAATATTAAGGCAGGTGATTTTAATCTTGTGGCTGATTAATCTTTATGATTTTTATGAATGAGAAAGAAGTCGCGCTACGAGAGTATTTCACATTTATAAAACGCAAAGTGAAGGTTATGTGCAAGCTTTGTTTGAAAAAGCACACAATGAAATTATTAAGACACATTCACTGAAAAACGTAGAAAGAAGAAATGTGCCATGTCAAACACTTATCTAGAAAGCTTAGGAAGTTGCTGTTGCATGAAATGTGTAGATTTTTTAAGAATCAGACAGGAGTAAGGGTTTTGAAATGATAAAAAG
>NW_024582694.1:153861-155876 GCF_018398535.1 Haplochromis burtoni | reverse complement strand
AAGGTTTACCATATAATGTTTAAGGAATTTCTATGTTCATAGTGTCTGTTTTTTCTTATGTTATTTATCAAAGAGGAGTTTTAAAAAGTAAAATGTTTTAAGACGGTAATGACAGTATGCCAGAGATGTGTTGGATTAATCACTTGAAGTTAAGTTACTTGAGCAGTTTTATATTTTTTTTCCCATACTCTGATCATTTTATATTTTTCATTTTTGCAGAAAGTGTTAATATGTTCTAGTTTACTGGCACCCCAAAGAAAAACCTGATGTGCTGTTTTTCTGACTTTACTATGATTTAAAAAAACAACAACAAAAAAAAACAGTTTTCTTTCTCCATTTTGTCTCATTGAGAAGTTTACAGATAAGATGATCAAGGTGTTTTTATTTATTTGCATAGGTTAGATAATTTAACTGGCACTTTATAACCCTCAGTTTCAAATATCTTTCAAAAATATTCACAGCAGTAGTGCAGAAGTTACAAAAACCACTTTATAAATGCTTATACTGTAAAATTCTCTTTTCAACATACAGACTGAAATCTAAGAAAGGTCACATGCCTTAAACCGGATTCATACGTTTCTGGTTTGTGTGAACTGACAACCAGGCATGTTTAACTGCCTGTAAATATAAATTATGGTGCTTTAGCTGCTTATAATAATTCAATCTAACACATGGAATCTGATAATCAAGAATGAAATGCAAAAAATTGTAAAGATTAAACCCAAGTTCCCATCTTACAATCTAAACAGAAAACTGGAAGCCTTGAAGTTGACCTACACAGATCTAATCAAGCCTTTAAGGCTTAAGGCTCAGTGTCCTGTCTTTAAATACTGTAAGGATTAAAAAAAAAAAAAGAGTTTAGATTCTCATACTTCAAACCATTCAATCTAAATGACATCCAAACTATGATGACCTCTTATAGTAAAGAGAAGTAAACTCATCCTGAAAGTACACATGCAAAATCTACAAGTAACTTGGTCACTTAAACAGAATACTAGAAATAGTAAAGCCGTCACAGGCAACTGGCAAGAATAGTTTTAGTTCAAAACAAATAAGTTCAAGCATTGTCATGTCTCTCCATTAATCTGAGCTCCTACTTTACACAATGTGTAAGTTAAAAGTCAGGCACTGTTGGAAACAGCTACTGTAACAGCATTATGGAACAATGCTGCAACCTTACAGCTCTGATTTTAGTCATTTAAGTAATCTGGAAGAAGATGAACCACAAATCTAACAGTGATGGTAAATCTAAGGATTTCTACTGAAATTATGTGCAAATCTCCATCTGATGGTAACGATGTATTAGGCAAAATCCTTCCTGGAGTCCAGCCGTGTGTTTTGCATCAGCCCAAATCTGTACCTTGAGACGTGGTCAATTTTTGAAGGCTCCGCAGCGACTGGCTCGACAAATGAAATCTTTGAGCAGATTACCGTCAATTTGCCAGAAAGCAGCAGTCTGAGTCACCTCAGTCAGGTGATTTACGCAGAATTTGAAGCAGAATTCTTCAAGGTCCTGAGTGACAGAGAAGAGAACAAATAAATAAACTGTTCTTCAACTTGGTCAAACGCTCCAACAACAGACAGTCTGAGTGTCTTGTAGTGCTGACCCAGCTTCCTGCATCCTGGTGATCCTCCCAGTTCCACTGTTCTAAGCCCCAGTTGCTCACACATGGTTTGCTTTTTTCTCATGTAGCACACAGCTGCCAACAGTCTGCATCAGATGTGTTTTATTCACTACATGTAACTTAGTGTTGTTAGGTGAGGGAGACGGAGTGGATGCATGAAGGGTGCAGGAGGAAGGAGGCAGCACACATGATGCCCACTCTGTAGTGGTGGATGCATCAGACTATTAGTAGCCCTGCTGATATGTCGGTACAATATGACATCAAATAGTCTTTGTATTGCTGAGCTGGTGGGTTAAAAGCAGATTAATGTTGAGTCTGACTGTGTCATGCATTCTCACTTCTGTTGGATAAAAGATCAAAGCAGGGCTGCAGTGCATGTGTGAAAATGGC